>NW_021146035.1:0-23688 GCF_002837175.3 Physeter macrocephalus
AGCAATGGTATACTAGAGCCAGCTTATGAGGAATGCCTGTACATCTATCTCTGCATTCAGTGACGTCACGCTGGTGGCTTGAAATTATCCATGGTGGGAGTATTTACACCACGGAAATTGGCAAATGCTTCTAATCAAGATCCTCCCACCCCAATCCCTTCCCCACTACTACCGTTGCTTGCATATAGCCATCCATTTAAGATTCACCAGCACATCCCTGGAGACAATGATGGAAATTTCAGGCTCCCTAGAAAGGTAGGTCAGAGGAATCAGCTACCACTTTTTACATTTTCTACTTCTCTTTCTCATCCCTACACCAGAGGCACAAGTGTCCTGATAAAGAATCAGGAAATCTAGATTGTAGTCCTGTCTCTACCACTAGCCAGCTATGTTATCTTGATATACCACATACCCTCTTTGAGTCTGAATGCTCTCATCTGTAAAGGGAAAGGATTAGACCAGGTAATCCTCAAGCTGCCTTTCAGCTCTGAAAGTTCTTGATTTCATGGCTTCAGTTTCTTTCCCACTCTCTCCAGGGACCGGTAAGGTTGCAGAGCCCGGGCTCAGGCATAACCCAAGCCAGCTTCTGAGAAATGATGACAGAAGCCAAAAACTTCCCAGTGATTTTGAATTTCTCTACATCCCTCCTGACTCTAGAATCGCCAGACTGTGACGGAAATGGTTTGTTCTGAGCCTAAGCCCCTGGGATTGGCTGGCATTTCCTTCTCTCGTCTCTAAATTGTCAGATATTCCCAAACACCTGCTGCCCCTTTACTTTTGCTCTGAAAGGGAGAGCCTGGTGTATGGCTTTCCTTAGAAGCAGCACGGCTAAATGCAGAGTTTGGACTCAGAGGTCCTATGGGCTAAACTGAATTCAAATCCCTGCTGTGTCATTTATGGCTGTATGGGTGTAACCAACTAACTTAGTTTTTGTGAGTCTTTGTTTTTCCATCTGTCAAATGGGGGAGGATAATCCTTGCTTTATAGGGTCATATTGAGGATCAAGTGAGATAACCCTTAAATGGTCCAGCACAGCCTTTAGGACATAGCTGTTATTCAATGAGTGACACTCCCCTTCCTCATTTCTTTTCTGGTAACAGAGCTCAAATCCTTTATCTGAGGGTTCCATGTTAGTCCAGAGATCACGTTAAAATTAAGCCCCGGGACGTCAGCTACTCTCACTCCTCCTTAACGCCCTCTGAGGCCCCCAGAAGGTCTCTGGGTCCCCAGGTCTGGGACTCCTTAGATGATAAGGATTTTAAGGGGCCCCTCCTGTTGCAGCCCCACCTCCACCTCCACTATCAAGGCCGCAGCAGAAGAGTGATGATTAAGGGAGGGGGTGGTGAGTGAGGGGCTGTTCTCTCTGAGGTTCTGATTCCACCTGCTGTCACCTCTCTCCCAGTGTCTTTGCTGCTCTTTGGTTACTAGCCCGGGCTTGTCTCTCTGCAAGCCAGTGGAGCCCCACAAGGGTGTCGGCTCTTCCTCTTCCCTCTGGCTCAGAAGCAGGCAGGAATCAGCAGTTTCCTTCTGACAAGGCCCCCCCCTGGCAGTGGGAACCAGGCTGGACTCTGCAAGGAGTTAACCCTTGCATTTCCTCTCCACTTCTCTTGATTGGTCGGGGCCATAGGTTACAGAATTTCAGGACTGTAAAGAACTTTGGAGAATATCTAGCTCAACCTCCTCATTTTATAAAGGTAAAATAACAGCAAATAACTGGTTCTTTAATAATTAATATTAATAATTATAGCTGTCATTTGTTACATGCTTATTATGGGCCAGGTACTGTGCTCATACATACTTGTTCCATTTGATCCTCATAATAACCATAAAAAGAGACTACTATTATTTCTATTTTAAAAATGAAAAAAATACAGCTCAGATCAGGTACATAACTTGCCTAAAGTCACACAGTTTTAAGTGGTAGGACTGATTTTTAAATACAAATCTGTTGGAATTCCAAGCCTATGGCCTTAACTACTATACTATTGTACCAAGCGACTGACGGTAGGAACAGAAGCATACCCTAGGCATGATTTGTTTTTTGCTTTAAGAAGAGGTTTTTGGTCGCGGTAGCAGACACCCTCCATTTAGGGTGCTGAGAAGGTGGCCGTATGGGTCACTTGGTCTCAGATTGTTTCCCAGGCTGCCGATCCGGTGTCCACAGCACTCTGCACAGAAATCTATCTTAGCACTTGTCACATGCATAACAGTGAACTAATAATGCTCAACCTAACACGCCAGGCATGGTGTTAAACTTGCCACATAGTATCTGATCATCCCATGCGGTAAGCATTATGATTCCCATTTCACAGATGATAATGGAGAGATATTAAGTTACTCCTGAAGCCAGGAAGTAGCACAGATAGAATTTGAACTCTGAATCCCAAACTCTTAGGTACTATATTACACTGCCGGCTATTTTTTCTTTCACTCTTTCTCCCATTAGATTATGAGATATCTGAAAGTCGTAATCATGTCTTTTTATGTTTGCATCCCCAGCTGGGCACCTGGGAGATCTTCAATACCTTCTCGCTAAGTGGATGGCTGGCTGGATGGTCGAATGGGTGGATCATGGTAACCACCTAGACGGCAGCATCTTGACACTCTGACAGGACAGTGCTTGCCACTGACTTTCTTGTCTCTGCCATCCTCAGGTCTGGACCCCAAGCTCCCTTTCTTCTCCTTTTTCCCCTCTGCCCAATTCTTTTTCCCCAGTTTTCAAATGATCAGTCAAGCTCAACTCCCTTCTCCCTCCTCCAGCTTACATATCTACCTGCCTACTTTACCCCTTCACTTGGTTGTACAGTTGCCTACAGGGCCCTGTATGTACAGGATCTGGTGCATGTTACCTCTGACTGGCTCATCTCCAACCACTCTTTCTGCCACATGCTCTGGTCCAGCTGTAGTGGCCTCCTCGCTCTTCTTCACACACTCCAGGCATGCCCTGCATTCTCTGCAAGAGCTACTCCCTCCCTCTCTCTGGAATGCTTTCCCAGATACCTGCATAGCTTACTTTCCTCATTCTTTGCTCAGATGCTGCTTTCTCAATGAACCAGTCCTCGTGGGTACTGCCTCTCCCCACTTCTGTGCTTTATTTTTCCCTAAAGCAGTTGTCACCATTTGAGAGACTACATATTTTATGTATTAGTTTGTCTTGCCTCACTAATGAAAGCTCCATGAGGGCAAGTAGCTGTGTGTTGTACGGTTCACCTCTGAAGACCGTGGTGCTTACAACAGTGGCTGGTGGCATAGAGGCCCTTGAGTCTACATTGGGAATGACCCCGCGGATCAACAAACATGCCTCAAGTGTCTGGTATCATCAGACTCTGCGTTATGGGGACCACCTGGCAATGTGAGCCTGAGCACCTCTCTCACTTCAGGCCATGGTGGTCTGCGGGCAGGGTGTGCAAAGGGGTGTGCAATGCCAGATGCCGCATCAGGGGTAGAGCAGGTGGGCCCTCCTTACCGCCTTGGTGCACTGCACGTCCTTCCCCAGCAGCCAGTTGAGCTCCAGGTTGCCCTCGCCCTGGTAGCAGGACTGCAGGCGCTCTTTGATCTGCAGGTTGATGGCCCGGATGGGGAAGGCACAGAGGGCGGAGTCATCCGGCGGGTGGTGATACTGCTTCTGCCCTTTGGAGAAGATGGCGAAGAGCACGTCATCCTGGCTGCTGATGTTGAAGGTCTGGGCCAGCGAGTCCCCGGGCTTGGCGAGGTAAGCAGCCTGCAGGAGGCGATATTCCACCCCGGCCCGCGTGCAGCCGAAGGGCAGGGACACGTAGGAGTGGAACTTGGGGTCGTCCTTGCAGAGCCTCACGATGCGCGAGGTGTAGAAGAGGTCTCCGGCCGAGTTGATGGCCACGCCCTCGGGGGTCTCAGGCTGGACGGTGAGGAAGTAGACGAAGCCCCCGCTGGCGAAGCCGTAGATGTAGAAGATGTCAAAGTGGGCGACGAGGGCCAGGGTGTCGGAAGGGATCTTGATGAGGGAGGAGACGAAGTCGCTGTGGAGCTCGTAGTCGAGCATGGCGGAGGACTCGGGGTCGCGGGGCAGCTTGCGGCTGGACAGGGTGGGAAAGTAGTCCTGCTTGCCGTCCACAGCAGTGCCGATGAAGAGCTTGCCGTCCTCGCCCTCGGAGCGCACGATCACCCCGTACATCGTCCCCGTCTTGTTGACGCTGGACAGGTAGTGCTCCTTCTTGTGGGACGGCTCCACCAGGATGAAGAGGTCGTCCAGCCGCAGCAGCTTGCAGACCCCTTGGTACAGGCTGCCGCAGGCCAGCAGCCGGTTCTCGGAGTAGTCGATGATGAGCAGCTTGTTGACGTTGTTGGTGACCGTGAGCACCTCGCTGCAGGGCTGAACGATGAGCGGAGGGTAGCACGACTTGTTGTCTTCCTCCGGCCCCGTCTTGTGAGCCACCTGGATGGTCAGGTTGCCCGTCAGCTTGTACACGCGGTTGATGGCCCCCACGTACACTGCCCCCGTCCCGCGGTGCACCGTCAAATGGTTGAAGGTCCAGTCCCGGTTCTCAGAGTGGAAGGTGCTGAACTGGGGCATGCCGGCCGCCGGGGGTGCCAGCAGCACGCAGACGGCGGAGAGCAGGACCACAGGCCAGCCGTCCACCTCTGCAGCCCGCGGCCAGGGCCTCCTCTGTTCCATTCTGAGCCGGGCGGGGACCAGGAGACAGAGCCTCTGAGCGCTCGCGTACTCCGCCTTCCTGGCTTGGCCCTTACATGGTTCTGGAAAACACAAGGCAGAGGGGTCAGATGGAAAATAAAGCCCTTGGAGGAGTGAACAGGATTGCTTGACCCAGGTCCCAGTGCCGGCTAGCTCTGTGAGCCTCTTTCTTCTGTATTTCAGTTTTTCTATTTTTAACATACTTTCTCCCTCTTTGGGATGTTCAGGGAATCCTATTATCTATTTTGGTCTCCAGGCTTTACGCTGTAAAATGAATTTTTTTTTTATAACTTTACAAAGCATCTCTATTTCTGTCCTCTTCAGATATCGTTTTTATCTCTCAGAGAGGTTAAACGGCTGAGTTCACCCAGCCAGTTGATCCCGGTGTCGGAACGAAAGCCAGACTTCCCCACCCAGTCGCTGGGTCTGTCCTCCTGCTGTCTCCCAGTCCAGTGGAAATCTCTCCTGTCTTGTTAAAGCTGGTTAGCAAGGCCCTCTCCCAGGCTCTCCCAGGCAGCTATTCCGAGTCTGATACCACAAATGAAATTCCTTCTTATTTCAGACTTCCAGCCCCTCACCCTGGTGGCTTCCTTACTCTTTCATGCTCTGTCCCCTGTAGGGAAGGAGGAGAGCTGGTCCTCCCGAACCACGGTGCCTCTCGCTGCCCCTCGGCCTCTCTAGAATGAAGAATCCCTGATCATTAGTGGTTAAAACTTGTTCGGAGTGTGAGGTAGGACTGGGATCCCCACAGGTGCTATTCAGGAGCCTGAAGAGTCCCAGGGAGAAGGGCGGACAAGCCCCCACCCCTCCTCTTTGGCACAGGAGGGCATCAGCCACTGCCTCCCCAGTAAGTGGGGTGCCAGGTCCTGGGGAAATTGTTTCCACTTCTGCTTCTCTGCAGGTGGAGCACAGGGGGAGTTGGCCTCCTTACTCACGGGGACTGGCTGGCTGAGTCCAGCCTCAGCCACCTGGGCAAGGGTTCTGGGTTTGGGAGATGTGGAGAGGAGCAAAGGGAGGCAAGTTGAAGGTCAGGCTCATTGTAGCCACTGCTGGGGCCTTGTGATTGTTTAAGGCTCCATGTGGTCAACCTCAGGCTGCCTGCCCCAGCCTGATCAGTCCTCCTGCCCCGACTTCTTTCCTCCCTCTCTGCCCTCCCAACCCCCAGGCTCCACAGCTTTTCCTCCTTATTCCAAGGAAGCTGCCCAGAGGGGCAAGGTGGTGTTCCTGCGAGAGCTTCTCTAGACTCCTAGGCAGAGGGTAGAGAGTGGAGCCTGCCCCATCACTCTGACAGCACTGCTCCGGACTTTTATGGAGAGGGAGGGACCACGGTGGCAGTGGCAGCGGCACGGAGCACACAGGCTGTCTCGCAGAGAGATCTTTCCTCCAGCTGGATGGAGTGTCTGACAACTTCCTCAGACAAGTCCAGACAGAACTCTGGGCCGATGGGGCAGCAGGAGAGGAAACACTCAAGCCAAGGATTAAGAATGTGCTCCAAGGCGGCTTAGGAGAGTCCTGTGTCCCTTCGCCCCCAACCTGGCTAGACTGGGTTGGAATTAAAACAGATGCCATCTGCAGGATCCACATGGCTTTTGCTCTGTGTCTTTAGAAACTCTCCCTCGTCCTCCTCAACTGTGCCTCCCACGCCTGACAGCCACCATGGTGCCAGAGGGAGGCCCCACCTGACGGCTCTCCCCCAGCCGGGCTCCACCGGGGTGCTGTTCTGGTGTGACCCATCAGGCCCCGGGCTTCCTTGGAAAGAGGGAGGCGACAGCGGCATGAGGCCCAGGCTGACCTCAGCGACTCTGACACAGCCCTTCCGGCCCCACGTGCTCACCGGCAAAGCCTCCCGACAGACAAGAGCTTTCGGTTTGAAAATCGGAGGTTATTTTTAGCTACGTCCCGGGGCCAGTAGCAGGACGTGAATTCCTCAAGAGGAGCTGTGGAAAGGAAATAACAGAATCCTCACATTCTCCAGCTGGACAGGGAACGGCAGGAGGCCGGGCTGTGCGTGCCCCTGTCTCTGGGTAGGAGAGCTCCTTTGCCTACAGGTGGAGGGCTGTGTGTCCCCGAGGAGCTGTGAGATTATAATCATCACCATGATGCGCTTGGGCTGTGCCTTTTAGACAGTGCTCTGTGAGACACTCCGGCATCGAGTTTGTGGGCAGCGCACCCTGCCTCCCCCAGAACGTACATGCACATACATGCTTAGCCCATGGCTGGAGGGAAAAGGTCCCAGTAGAAGTGGTGACACCAAAGGACACAACTGTGAGGTTAAGATCAACTGTCTCACCTCCCTATCCGATATCCTCCAGAGACACAGTATGAATAAACAGTGAGTGGCTTTTGTTGTTGGGCAGAACTGGGGAAGAAATTTGGGACCTTGGGCAAGTCCGGTCTCATCCCCCTTTCTGGTAGGATGGGATAATTACAGCACCAACCCCTCGAGTTGTCAGCAGAGTAAATGAGATAACGCGGGGAAACCTCTTAGCATGGGAGCTGGCACTCAGTGAATGCTTAACTTACGGAGTTATTATTATCACTGAAGCCTCCCCGGGAGACTGCACTTCAGGAATCCCGCCAGACCTCCTGACTTCTCTTTTTGCTCGTATTCTTCCTTTCCATGGGAATGAACACTGTGGGCAGACCTTTGATCCCCTCCCTGGCCCAGTGAAGGGGCACAAACTGGGAAGCATGCGTCAGAGGAAGGGGAATAGATCCAAGGTGATCGTCTCTAGCATACTACTGCACAAGCCCCAACACAGCCTCTCTGCAGCCTGCAGGGAGCCCGGCGGAGGTACAGGATCCTGAGAGTTGAAGTATGAATGGCAAAATTGGCCTGGTGGCTAGAAGGCATGCAGTCATGGGGCAGGAGGAAGAGTGAGGGACCCGGGGAGCCCTGGCTTCAAATCCTGCCTGTGTCACCCATGAGTTGTATCGCTTTAGACCGGTCTGGCATCAACCTGAGCCTATTTCTTGATCGTAAAATAAAGGATGTTAGAATTAACCAGTTCTTAAGATTTCTTCATTCAGACAAAATGATACCTTGAGACTTGCCTGCTTCAGCTTCTAGAGTCTATGACTGCGATGGCAGCTGAGGTTCTTTTGTCCTACTGGCTCAGGCTGGGTAAGTTCAGAGCTCTCAACAGACCAGTAACCGGGCTATTTTCCTCTCACCCCTCAATGAGCGTCTACTCTGGGACAGACTGCTCCTGGTGACGAGCCACGCAGATTCATTCCGTGGCACTCAAAGATCACCCACTTGGGAGGAGTAGGCACTAGTGCGTCAGGGTCAAGAGGAGACGTGGTCTCTGCAGTGCAGGGGTGGCAGGGGAGGCTTGCATTCCACCTTGGAATTCACAAAGACAACTGACTTCAACAGCGAGTTGAGAGCCCCTGCCTTTCCATGCCAAGGCTGATGCTATCAGGTAGCTCTTCCAAAGCAGGGCCCAGCTGGCAAGGATCAAGCCTCCTGTCTGAATTGAGAGTAAGGGGGAAGGGCACCCACCTCTGTACCTCTGACGAGAGGCAGTGTGGTGTAATGGTTAGACTCATGAGCTCTGAACTTAGATGCATGGATTCAGAGGTAATAATAGCTGTGTAAACTTGGTCAAGGTACCTAGCCATTCTCTGATGCTATCTCACTATTTACATATAATGAGATTAGCACTAGCATCTACCTCATAGGATTATTATGATGAAGTCATTTAATACATATAAAGCACTTAGAACAACGCCTGGCCTGTTATAAGTGTTCAAGAGACATTAGACTTTATTAGTAATAATTTATTTCTCAATATTCCCAGCTGTTGATCTCCATCCATTCCGGGGTCGGTCTTAGAATGACTTTGGTAGAAGCCAGTGAACACATGCCTATGACTTTGTAGACCTAGCATTTCCTCCTAACCCCAATTTTCCGCTAGTGTCCACCTCAGGGGTTTTCTCAACGATGCCTCCTTCCTGTCCCTTCTCCTCTCTCCGTCTAGTTCGTGAAGTCACTGTGTCACATGCATTCTCAAGAGCCAAACTTGCCAAGTGGCTGTCCACCTACCAGTTTCCCTCTCCCCCACCCCAAGTCTCAAACCAGGACATGCTGCCCCGGGATGCTTGCCCTATCAGCAAAGCACGCAAAGCATTCCTGATGCTAAGAAGAGGCCACGCTTTCCTCTTTGGGAAGCAAGTGTCACTAAATATTTTATTTGGAGGGCCTGGTGACACCATCTCCCCGATCAGGATTCCGGAGGCAGGTGTTGGTGACAGCTAGTGAAGGCATCTAATACCTTCCTGATCAGCTGCTGCAGGCATCAGGGGCGGAGCAGGGAAGAAACGACAATTAGGCATTTCCAGCTCAGCTCAGTGCAGGAGCCTTTCCTTCCTGTGACCCGCTCTGTTGCCTTTTTTTAGGAGATCTGGGGGACTATGCCTCTACGCTTACGTGGCCTCCCTTATTGCAAAAGGAAGGAGGAGGAGGTAGGAAGAGGAGTCAGGATCAGGATACAATTTTGCTAAACTGAGTAAAAGTTCATGATGGTAGAGCTCCCACTCTTGGACCCATCTGTAGCTCTTCCATCATCAGTATCCTCCATCATTCTATCATCAGTGTCACCATCATTATCACCACCACCTGCACTGTCATCACCAGCACCATCTTGGCTGTGACAGTTTTCATAACAACAACAGTAAAACATGCCTATTAATACAACTGCACCTACTAGGTGGCTCACATAGCCAGGATCCTGAGGAGCCAAGATCCATACGGTAAGTATGAGAATGAGGGCTATGCACTATTTACAACAGCCAAGACATGGAAGCAACCCAAGTGTCCATCAGCAGAGGAATGGATAAAGAAGATGTGGTACATATATACAATGGAATATTACTCAGCCATAAAGAAGAATGAAATATTGCCACTTGCAGCAACGTGGGTGGACCTAGGGAATATCACACTAAGTGAAGTAAGTCAGACAGAGAAAGACAAATAGTACATGATATCACTTATATGTGGAATCTAAAAAATAAATCAGTCTATATACAAAACAGACACATACTCACAGACACAGGAAACATATTAATGGTTACTAAAGGGAAAAGGGAGGGGAAAAAGGACAAATTAGGAGTACGGGATTAACAGATACACACTACTAATATATATAAAACAGGATTTACTGTAAAACACAGGGAACGATATTCAATATCTTGTAATAACCTATAATGGAAAGGAATCTGAAAAAGTATATATACATAACTGAATCTCTTTGCTGTACACCTGAAACTAACACAATATTGTAAATCAGCTGTACTTCAATAAAACAAACAAACAAAAACTGAGGGCTGTGAGGTCAGAGGAGTTAGCACCTGTTCCTGGGCTTCTCCCCAACCTCTTCCCTCTCCCAGGGCAGGGAAAGGTCCATCTTCTCCCCCAGCTCTCCCTTCTAATTAGTGGCACCTTTAAAGCAGGAATTCAAGGCCAGTGCTGGAGCAGGCTGTAAAATTACTCCAGTCCACTTCTTTTTTTTTTAAATGAAGAAACTGAGGCCCATGGAAAGAAAACAGATTGCCCAAGGTGACCCAACATGACTCAGGGACAGGTTTCCATCAGAACCTAGACCTTGTGACCAAAGGTCCATTGCTTCCTCTGCTGTAGGCGAAACAGTCCAGGGAGTCAGTTATGTTCTGCCTCGAGGCTGCCCTGTTTTGGGGAAAGAAGGTGCCTTTTGATCGTGGCGGCCCCCTGATGGGCAGAAGTGAGCCTGGCACTGGGCCTGGACAGGGAGGTGGTGTGCAGGGCAGACTCAAGGATGCGCGGATTAAGGGGCAGGGGAGTGACAGGGACACCGGAATGGCTCCCTTCTGTGTTGGGGGGATGACCTCCTCCAGGCCAGGCAGGTCCAGGCAGTTGTCACACACAAGAATGGCACCTATACTGTGACTTGGGGGCTAAGATGTCCTGTACCATATGCCTCTGGGTTGTAGACAACCCCATAGACAGGTCAGATGTTATCCCAGCACAGGCAGCTTCTTTTTCTCAAAGACTTAGAAATGCAGCAGAAGGGACTAGAGTGAGCTATCCAGGGGGACATCCTATCTAGAGAGGATCCCTGGGGCATCCTGCCAAGGAGATGGTGGAATTTTCTGACATTGAATTTTCCCGACAGCTGTTGAGGAATATGTTTTACTGAGAGGCAGGGGATTGGTCCCAATGACCCAAGGAGGCTGCCTTTGGTATAGGATTTCTATGAATTAAAGTCCATGAGGATAAAATGTCTAAATGTACAGTGCTGGGGCCCCGGCTCATCCCCTGTGGATGGAACGATCTTGAAGGACCCGTCCTAGTGTCATCTTTGGGGCGGTACATGCAAACATTCCAAGTGTCACTCTGTCGAACAGCGACCTCAGAGGTAGTCCAGGCACGTTGGGTAGCACAAGGTGAGTGCCAGGGCAAGCGCAGAGGCCGCGGGTAACACCGACAGCTGGAAGGCCTCAATTAGTGTGAAAGGAGTTATCTGGTATTTAAATAATTATTAGATGGAAGGAGTAATCATGGGTTTGAGCTGATTTTTTCCCCCACTGTCACCCTGATGGCGCCTATAATATATTATTCAAATGCCCATATGATGCTCACTGAGAAGAGACCACAAGAGAGGGGAGAGATTGGGGCAGAGAGGTGGTGGTGGGGAGGGAGGGGTGGGAGAGAGACCCATTTAATCTCCATGTGACAGGGCTGCAGGAGGTACGATTAGTCTTTTTCTTATTTCAGCTGTCACTCAGGCACAGACACCAAGATTGTTATTAGCGTATTTCATGCACGCGATTTAAAGGGAAAAGGGGAGGGGGCCTGGGCAGAGGAAGAATTTCCTACGGAAAATAACGGGACCAAAGGAACAATTTAGATGTCGCTGCTATACCAGCTGCGTTTGTTTCATTAATCGAATGTCATTTTTTCCCCCAGACTCCGTGTGTTATGTGAAGCTAAGTGGCTACACCTCGCCCCAGAGCGAGAGAGAAGGGAGGTGAGGGGCGACAGAGGAGGAAAACGGGCCTCTGCCTACATGGCCTCTTGGCACCTTTTCTGAGAAAGTGAAATAGACGATACGATGCTCCCCGCCCCTCCCGCATCCCCCCCCCGCGCTATGTCCAGGCAACTTTTGGTAACAACATCGACACAGTCACTTCCCTAACTATGAGAAGGGAGATCCCCTGCTTGTCCTTCCATGCAATTTTTTTTCCCCACTGGTGGATAAATCAGATCCAATCTCCAATAACCAAGGACTGAGTGAAGGAAATCTGGGGAGGCCCTAACACTGATCAGCAGTAAGGGAAGAACCCATATTCCAGGTGGTGAGAGGGCTGCTGCCCGAGCCACTGCGTGTGGCTTTCTGCTCAGGCAGACGGTGGGAGCAAGGCCCTTGCATCCCACGTGAGTGCATGACAGAGAGGGGGTCTCTGCGTCTCACATGGCACGGTGGGCAAGGCAGGGGGCAGGAGAAGTCAGAGGTTGGCTCCTGGCACGAAAGGCAGGATCACAGGTGTACCCCTGCTCTCACGCACCCTCCAAATTCATATGTTGAAGCCTTAAGCCCCGCAACCTCAGAGCATGGCTGTATTTGGAGACAGGGTCTTTATAGAGGTAATTAAATTAATATGAGATAATTAGGGTGGGCCCTAATCCAAATGTACCAGTGTCTTTATAAAAAGGGGATATTTGGACACAGAGACAGATAGGCATGGAGGGAAGACGTGAAAAGACACAAGGAGAAGATGGCCATCTGCAAGCCAAGGAGAGAGGCCTGGGACAGACCCTTCCCTCACAACCATGAGAAGGAGCCACACTTGGACTTCTGGCCTCCAGACTGTGAGGCGATTAACTCCTGGTGTTTAAGCCACCCAGATGGTGGTACTTCATGACAGCAGCCCTAGCAAACGAATGTATCTGGGAGGAGTGGTGCATTCCACCATCTTGGCTTGGGAATTGTTCCTTGAAAGAAACGGGTGTTGGTGGCGAGGGGTTGGGGAGAAGCCATCACAGGGCCAACACACTTCGAGATGTAGATCTCTCAACATCTCTGTGAGAACCGAAGGCAGCAAAACATGCTTCCCCTTTCACCCAGCTAAACACAGTGGCCCCGAGAATGCACTTGTACTGCCTCTCCCAGCTCTGGCCCCGGTGGGATTAAAACTGGGATTTGCCAGTCTCTCACCTCTCGTGCTTGTCCTGCAGAGAGTTCCGATCCATTTTGCCTCCCTGCCCCCTCCTCCCCCTGCCCAGAAGAGTCCATGTGTCACTTGCCAGACCCCAGGGACATAGGGGATATTTTGTGACTCCCAGGGAGCCATCGTCCTCCATTCCCACCCCAGCTCCTTCTCTGGCCTGTGCAGGGATCACTGCCTCTTCACATCAGGGAGGGTTTTCTGGTGGCTTTTTTCCCCCAGGTCTCCCAGTGGGCTCTGCTCAAGCCCTGGAAACCACACCAGCTCTCCCAGGGCCTTAGCAAAACATCCAGTGTTTGTCCTCTCCTCTCACAGGCTATAAAAGTTTGGAGTTGTCTCCCTGAATTATGAAGGGTTCCAAAGACAGGCGCTTATTTGAAGGGTTGCAGAGGGGAGGGGCTGGACTCCTTTCTGGGGTGCTGGCTGGGTTGGCTTGGCCAAGTCAAAACAAGATTCATTACCCTGGGGCCGGGAGCAGGGAGATACACCGCCTGACCCTGCAGACCTGCCCCATATGTCACGGGCCTGTCAGAAATCTCCCAGAATTCCCTTTATTATCTAAAGGTCGCCACCCGGGCAGCGCGGAGAGGGCCCATGGTATAAACTAAACTACAAGAGCAATCAATTTCAAGCAGCTGCCGGCCCGCCACCCCTCCCCCCTCCTCCTTCCGTGGGCTCTGCCCCCTCTTCAACCCCCTCTAGGGGATGGCGCAGCCCAGCCTTGCCATGACTACCTCACCCCTGGGGCAGAAAGAATTTCTGCGACTTAGCAGGCCTCTGAGGCTCCAAGCTGTGGGCACTGGGGGCGCGCCTGCCCTCTGCACTATGGGGCCCCTAGAAAGGTCACCCCACTGGTCCCCTGACTCTAGGCAGACCATATGCATACCATCCTCGTGATGGGGTTGCTCTGCTGGTAAGCATTATGGGATTAAAGGACAGGAAGGGGAGTTTTCAGACTCCTTCCAAAGTCTGGCAAAGGAATAAAAGCGGGGATCTAGCTTTGCTAAATCAAGTCCAAATTTACATTAGAAGACCTCATACCAGAAGGGTCATGAATAGCATAATGATAGCAATTTCCATTTGTGTTCTATGACAAAAATAATAAAGAGGAGCAGCTATCATTATTATTAATTATTAACCACCTGCTATATGGCACAATGCTAGATTCTTTGCATACACAATGGGTAATTTGTGATTATTCCGCAAGATGGGTATTATTCTCCCCATTTCACAGGTGAAAAAATGGAATCTCAGGGAGGTTGAGTAACTAGCATCATTCCACTAGGAAGCAGAACTTTCTGACACCCATGCTTTCCCCACTCTTCCACATCACCTAGATATTTAGAATTTATTCTTCAACCAAACCCTCTTGTCCCTGATCTGGGAAGACTCATGAGAACGTTAAGTAAGACTTGGCAAGTACTTTACTTTAAAGGTCAAGACTTGAGGCTCCCATTTTATTTTGGTAAAGAAACAGGGCTGAGGGTGGAGGTGGCCAGGGCTGAGTTATCCATTACAAGGTGGAGTGCGTGGGTGTTTTGTGGCAAGAGGTTTGCTGGCTGGCGGTCACCTTTCAGGGAAATTCCACATGATCTTTCCGAGGAGCCTGGAAGTATCTCTCCTGCCTTCTCACCCATGCTTACTGTACGAGGAAGAGCTAAAGACTCTGCGATAGAAATGGGGCAGGAGAGCAGGAAACAGGGTGGAAAGTACCCAACTAAGGGGTTAAATAAATTACAGTTACTCTAAATAATGGCATATTATGCTGTCATTAACGGCAATGTTTTCAAAGAATAGTGACAGGGCTCCAATTCTAACCAGTGGGGGGGAAGGGGGAGGAAGAAAAAGAGAGGGGGGAGTAAAAAAACAAAGCCCTAGACATTTATCCCAGCTCTCGGGCTGTGGAATGGCCCTAAATGCCACTTACTTTCCAGGAAGCTGTCCTATCTTTCTCCTCTTGAAGAAGAATTTGAACGGCCCCCAGGAGTCTCCAGGTGAGAGCACTTCTTGTTTCTCTTGCAGACCCTCATGCTTTCTACCCCATGGCAGCCACTGAAAGACTCTAGGGACAAGGGGCACTCCCCGTTGCTGCTTGCCTTGTCCTTGCGTCAGGGAAAGCAGCCATTAGTGCCAGATCAAGGTGCATTTTTTAATGCTGTCTGTTTCCAGAAGTTGGGATTCCCCAAAGTTCAAAAGAGTGGTCCTCTTTACTAGCAAGCCTGGTGTTGCCTCCTTGAAAATGTACATGCACAGTCACCATCCAGGTCTTCCACTGTGATGGACCCCAGTGAAGGCCACTGGCAGCTAAGATTCAGCCACAGATTTCCTGCAAAAGGTGTGCCTTGTTCTGCTTCATTTCTTGTGTGTCAGAGGACTAACTCTGACTAACTTTGCCAGGCATAGGGCCAAAGGATGGTATCCACCTAGAAAACACCTTCCTTGGCTCGCTGCTGTTGCCCAGACAGACTCGGGACTGCTAAGTGCCCAAGTTCAAGTCCTCCCAGGCTGGCTCTTCTGCCTTTCTCTGGCCTCCCTTCCTACCTCTTCCCGGGTGGCTCCACACCTAACAAACTGGTTCATTTGCCGAGTCCCCAGAACACCTCACACAGTTTTATCTCTGTGGTCCCCTCTCCCTGGAATGCCCATCTCCACTTTCTTCTTTGCCTGTCTAAACCCTGTCCATTCTTCAAAATCTCAGGAAGCCTCTAGGCCCTCCCTGTCCCCAACCCCTGTCTTTCCTCCAAAGTCAAAAATTGCTGTTTCTAGCACACATTGCATGGTAGTGTAGGCTCTCTTTTTCAGGTGACTATCCTATCTTCCCATTGAAGTAGAAGCTCTCTGAGGGCATCTTTGGCATCCTGTACAGGGGTGGCATGATGCCTTTTACTCAGTCCTGCACTCAGTCTGAATCCTGGAGAGCAGGGGAGAGGGAAGGGGGGATGCTCATATGTTTTTCTCACCTGCTAGGCTGCTCTAAGCCATGGCTGAACTAATACACTTGGCTCAATGATTTGTCATAACTGATCTCTGGGAGGTAGTGAAGAAGGGAGTGAACCATTTGGGAAGGATCCTGGCTGTTGTGGTTCATCTTGAGCCCACTGCGTGAAGAGCAAATGTCACTGGCTAGGTGGATAAGGTGGGGAGAAGGATGGAGCAGAGTGGGAAGATGCCAGCTCTCCTTTGAAGAATGCCCCATGCAGACAGGGCTGGTGCAGGAAAAGTCTTGGCAAGAAGCCGTGAAGCATACACTATCATCGATCATACGAAAAGCACATAATCATGAATGGTCAGCTGACAACATAAAGTGATCAAAAGCAGAGTGGGTGGGGT
Organism: Physeter macrocephalus; assembly: GCF_002837175.3. Classification (NCBI taxonomy): domain Eukaryota; kingdom Metazoa; phylum Chordata; class Mammalia; order Artiodactyla; family Physeteridae; genus Physeter; species Physeter macrocephalus. Next base: position 16,208 of record NW_021146035.1, read on the forward strand.
GAGATTCCCCCAGGAAGGTTTCGGAGCAGGGCTCTCCTATGAGGAGGTCAAACTCACCATGACACATGTTGCCAGGCAGCGGATGCAGAGGAAAGGCTATGGGCTTTGGAGGCAGACCTGGGCGCAAGTCTTGCTCTACCACTTACTAGTTCCCTGACCTTGAACATGTTATTTGACCTTTCAGAGTCTTAGTTTCCTCAACTGTAAAAGGCCACCGCACAGGGTTGTGGTGAGAATCGAAGAGAAAAGAGATGTGCAAGTGTTTTGTAAACTCCACAGTTTTGAATAAACACCAGTTACTCTTATTTCTGTTTTTGGAGAAACACTGTACAAGGGCATCATCTCCTTGGCAACAGTGGCTGCCCTGGATGGTGGCAACGACAAGTGAGGCTCTGTTTCAGCCAGGTGATGGGGTGGTTCTTGTGCGTGGAGCTTGGGGACCAGCTCCCAGCTCCCCAGACCCAGGCTTCTGGGGAGAAACTGGGTGCTGCTGGTCCCGAGCAGCCATTCCTCCAGTTCCCCCGGGCCCCATGCTACCCAGGGCACACCCCCTCCTCTCAGGACCCTGACAGTGATTTAAGGCCACTTCTGGCACTCTCGGTGATTTATCCAGGTGCCCCTGGCAGGAAAGAGGAAGGAAAGGAGAAGAGAGGAAAGCTGGCCCATTGGACGAGGAGATGCTGAGAACTGTTCGTACGGGCTGAGCTCCACATTTTGGGGGGCTCTTCCTCTGGGTTTGGTCAGCACGTCAGATGAAATTCCTCTCTGGTATCTTCCCTGCCTCTCCTTCTTTCTGGGGCTTTTCTTTTTTTTTAATTAATTGATTAATTTTTTGGTCGCGTTGGGTCTTTGTTGCTGCGCGCGGGCTTTCTCTAGTTGCGGTGAGCGGGGGCTACTCTTCGTTGTGGTGCGCAGGCTTCTCATTGTGGTGGCTTCTCTTGTTGCGGAGCACGGGCTCTAGGCGCGTGGGCTTCAGTAGTTGTGGCTCGTGGGCTCTAGAACGCAGGCTCAGAAGCGCACGGTCTTAGTTGCTCCGTGGCACGTGGGATCTTCCCAGACCAGGGATTGAACCCGTGTCCCCTGCATTGGCAGGCGGATTCTTAACCACTGCACCACCACGGAAGTCTCTTTCTGGGGCTTTTCTGAATCAACAGCCTGCCTTTGAATAAAAAGCTGTAACTCCTTTTTATGAGGAAGCTTCTTAAGCAGGCTGTGTTCCCACCCTGTATCTTCCCACCTTCAGTTTCCATTATTTTTCTCTCTTTGTCTGAGACTCTGAGCTTTTGCAGAAAAGATCCTGAGCTGTCAAGCAGCCTCTCTTAAGTAACAGGCGCATTCACACTTGCACACACTCACGGAGCAAGGGAACTGCGGGTGGCGCTGGTTAAAAGAGACATGTGGAGACTTTGCGGCGGCTGGCACTCTAGGCAGAGGTGTGTCCACTTATGGGGCTTGTCTGTGCCAAAATGCACGTGCATCGGCCTGAAGGACCCTTAGCACCTGGGTGAGCAGGGAGGCAAGAAGAGACTTTTCAGGCCCTTGCGGCTTTACTGGCGGGGGAAGCGGAGGGCACAATTATCGGGGAGGCTGACCCCAGGAGAAGAATGTGCTGGGGGGGAGAGGGGGAGACGCAGGCCGATGTAGCATGCGGCCACCTGGGCAGGAGATGAGAGACTTTTCGAGTGAGGATCTGGCCCCGGATGATGAATGGGGTGTGAGAGAGGAGCCTGGAAAAGGGTAAACAGCCAGGAGGGAAGCAGGAGGTTGGGAGGCGGGAGGAGAAAGAATGTTGAGGTCAAAGAGCAAAGAAAATGCTCCTGGAGTGATTGATTCAAGATCCAACTTGCTGCCCAGCCTGGCGGGAGCACAAGTGCTTAGGGACATGCTCGGCCCGGCCTCCCCTCCCGCGGCTCCGCCCAGGTACGGGCAAGTCCGCTTCCCCCAGACCCCTGTCGCGCCCTCTGGGAAGTCTTTTTGATGTTTTGCCCTGAGTCTCCAAGGGACCCCGCTGTAGTATAAACTAGCATTTGTGCAGCGATCTTATAGTTGACTAAGAATTTCATGTATGTTATCCCATTAATGTACCCCATATGCAAGCCTGTGAGGGAGAGAACAGGGTCAGCGTCACCACTTCACCGGTGAGGAGACTTAGGTAGACCTGAGGTGAAATATTTTCGAGAAAGTACCTGATGTGGAAGTGGGCCTTGGACTTGGGGCTTCTGGAGTTATACCTGTCTCCCTGCTGCCCTGCTGGCTGGAGTCCAAGTGATATCACCAAGGACAGACCCCTGACTCCAGAGATCAGCCTCCCTGCAGGCAGGCCAGGCTCTGGCCATACCTGGGATATCATGGGTGGTGGCAGATGGAAAGAAATCAGAAGCAGGGCTTTGTAGGGGGAGAGGCTGGGGTACCAAAATCCCCTCCCCACCCAACCTGCTCTTATCAGTGGGGCAGAAAACTATTTGCCGACTCCCCTTCTGAAGACCTTGCTACCACAATCCCTGCAGCCTGGCCTGAGGTCGTAGGCAGCACCTACCTGCCTCTGACTTGCTCTCCCCCATCTTCTCCCAGCTCTCTACCCTGGCTCTGTGGCTCTCTGATTCCCAACCCTGGCAGATCACTGATTAATTTAGGGCTGTTTAATAACCCTTCTACTTAGCTGAAACAAGCTGTCTCGTTTTCTTTATTTTTAACACTGACTTTTCGTTGCTCTGCTAAACATCTCACTGCCATTTAAATTTCTCTGTCTCCAACCAAGCTGATAATAGACTGGAGTGAGCAGCTGCTTCCGTCCTGTTTATGACAATGATTAGAAGTTAGAGCTTTTTGCAGGCAGAGAGCTCACCAAGTCTCCGCGCACGCGGGTCTGCCCCTGCTTGTAGACCGAGTGCTCATTTTAACACGGTTAGGACAATTCTGGCTCCAGGGGAGGCCAGGGCTTATCCCAGCCCAGGCTTCCTGGCACCCCGCTCTGAGGGGAGTCAAGGGGATGAAGGTGTGAGAACCAGCTCTGTTTACTGTGGAATTCAGGTCGGCAGCTGCGGGTCATTCTCACGGACCTGACACTCATCCTCACTTCTCAAAAGAGCCTTTTCCTCCACTGAATTCACTGAGCAGCAAACAGAAAGACTCAAGGTTAGAGGACTGGGACGTGGGTGGGGACCTCAGCCATCCCTCTTATACCTTCCTGCTCCACACAGTAATCCCTTCTTGAGACCTGGTCATCACCTTCCAATCTCTGCTTGAATTCCCCAAATGATGTAGAGCCCACTCCCTCCCTAGACGGCCCCTTCTGGGTTGCATGGCTCTGGTTAATCTCTCTCTCCTGTGTTCCCGCAACACTTAACTTGCATGAACATTATTTGTGTGTATCCCCTGTTTCCCTTGCCACACTGGAAGCTCCTCAAGAGCCGCGACAGCCACTTGCCTCCCTCCCATAATACCTGCCACATAGTAGATATTCAATAAACATCTGTTCCAAGTAAATCACGTTATGCCAACTCCAATCTCCTTGCAAGTAATGTACGGTACCTTTCTTCTGCCTGGGCAGGCTCCTGATGAAGTGGCCTGTTTGTCTCTACCTGGACGAGCGTTCTGCCTCTTCCCGTCCTCAGGCCACAAATGGCTGCCACCTCAGGAGCCAGGGCCCTGCTATTTCCTCCAGGCCTGGAATGACTACACAGCTGGCGGAAACCTTGGCCAAGGAGGCTGGGGGCTTGTGGTAGAAGCCAATCAGGTGGCCTGGACCAGGTCCTCTGGATCCCAATTCCGCCTCCCATCTCCTCTGGGTCAGCCACGGCTGCCTGAGAAAGCTCGCAGGTGCGTGGTAGGCAAACCCTGGCCGGCCCAGGCTCCCATCTCCTGCTCTGGCAGCCTCCCAGCCAGCACAGTCTGCAGGCGGCTGCTCGGGTCATTGTCTCACCCTCTTCAAGTTGTGAATGCAGAGTCTATAGCGACCGCCACACAAGCAGTACCCATGCTGCCTCTGGGGAGGGAGGGGTGGCTGGGCTTTGCCAGGGCCGTTCACTCTGAAAATAGCAAGGCCTGCGGTGGATGGAGGAAAGCTGGTTGGAGCTACTTAAGGGAGGGGGGGGCGGCCTTTCTACACACTGCCCAGCGCCACAGAGAGGGATCGGGGTGTCCCAGGGCCGGCGGACTGGCAGAGCAGGGGAGAGGTCACTTCTCGGGGACGCCCGCTCAAACCCAAGGGAGAGAGATGGGGACAGCGCTGAGCACAGGGTCGGGGAATGAGAGAACGGAAAGAGAAGGTGGCTACCTGGGCAGGTGGAGAGAGTGTGCTGGGCCAGGCCGGGGCAAACACACCTCCTCACAGGTGGACACCGTGACTGGCCACTCACTGTGTGATGCAGGGCAATCACTCTCCCAGGCTGGACTCGGCTGCTGCATCTATGATGTGGGCCTGGGTAAAGCTGCTATCAAATCCTCAGAAACATTTCTCAAGTATTCTACGTATAACACCCGTTCTTTTGTAATTCAAACTGTTTTCTTCATAATATTCTAGAAAAGAAACTCAAGGCATCTTGTCGCACTCATTTTCCACCGCTGGCTCTTGGACAGTGCTGTCGAAGGCACAGGGTTCCCTCATCTCATAGCTCCCTTCCCAAGCTCTGTGCTTCCAACAAGGGACGAGGCTCTGTGCTGCAGCGGGGAGGGCCCGGGGGAGTTTCTGGGGCTAGCACAAGATAGCTGATGCTTCCCCCCAGACATCTTGCTATGTTCTGCCCAGGGGTCAGCGCTGGCCAAGGATCGAATCCCTGAGCCCCGGGGTCCAGCTTGGGCTCTGGCCCCAGCTCCTGCTGATACTTTTCATGCTGTGTCCATCCCATTCATATCCATACTCCTAGGAGCTCTCACTGCAGAGAGGTGTAAGCTGTTTGCAGGCAGGCAGCTAGGGGCCCATGAGCTCTGCCCCTTGCCCTGCCATGGGAGGTTGACTCCCAGCAAAATGCCAGCTTACCAGTTCTGTGACAGTATCATTCATCTCTCCTCTTAGACTTGAAGGCGTCAAAGCCCCAAGGGTAGCAAATTCAGAATTCAAACTCCAGCCCCACTGGTTAGTGCTAACCCCAAACCATGCATGTGGCCCCAGTGCCAGGATGACCATTGGTTTTCCTCTCAGTTTCCAGTCTTCACTGAATCTTTAGCCCTTCATCTGTTTTTACATATCAAAACCTTTAGCACACAGATTTCTTTAAATAAAAATCTTCTTTTTTCTCAGAAAATTCCAAACAAATTCAGAGACACAGAGAGAGAGAGAGAGAGGAGAAAAACATCCCTAGCTTGGCTGTATTCCTGCTCTAAATTTTAGAATAATTTTATACATTTGCAACAATTGTCATTCTTCCAAATGCCCAAACACTATCTTCCCATGCCCGGCTTCAGAAACAAAGGCAACTGAGGGAGACTGGGGGGTCACGGAAAGCATTCATTCCCACTGTACAGATGAAGAAACTGAGGTGCTGGGTGCGGGGCAGGCAGCAGTTCTCCCTGAGTGTCTTGTGGCTCCCTCTTATCTCTCTCCCGGACCCGGGAGCAAATGGAAGATGAGCACTGGTCAACAGGTGAGAAAGCTTTTAGGAAGAGGGAAGAGCTACAAGTGTGAAGGAAGGCCCTTTGTTCCCATGCATTAGGACCTTAACCTGACACCAGACTCTTCCTGACCATCTGTTCTGACCCCTCTTGGTTGGACTAAGCCTCCTGCCGGAGGGTGCCAGGCGTGACTTCCCAGCTTCACAAGCGGTTCAGATGGCTTCCTCTAAGTCTCTCACAGCTGGGTTCTTGGGCCCAGAACCCGAAGGGCTTCACACCCTGGGGGTCACTCGGAGGGGGGCATTAGACTTGAATTTTGTTAATTTCCGGATAAACCTCAGGGGGTGTTTGCCTAGCAGAAACCCTAGCGGTGTCAGTTTTAATTTCACAGAGAATCAAGGGACTTGCCAGCAAGGTCTGGGCCGCTGAAGTGAGGGTAGAGGGCTAGTCTTGTCAGGGGACTGACCGCCTCTCTCCTGGAAAACATCACCACCCACCAGCGTGGAGCGGGGACCCAGACCTGGCAGCGCTGGCTGACCCAGAAGGCTCTCAGGTCTGGGCACAGGGGAGGAGCCTTGGCCTCCTGTCTGGCTTAGGCCAGGGCTCCCGCTGAGAACACCCAAGTTCAGAGAACAGGCTCTTCTCCCTCAGGTATGTTTGTAGCTCAGGAGAAAAAAATGGGAAGCTGGGGGAGCAATCTGGGGAGGTGGGAGGTCAGAGGCCAACGTAATATTTACCCAGCCCAGCTGAGGCCTTTCGCTTTTATGAAGCAGGAAACCACTTCAAAGCGGCAACATCCCCTCTTGTCCCTTCTGTCTGCCGGCGGGTCCTCCTGCCTCTACAGGGCAGGCAGGGCTTTCTCACCCACCTCTTCCTCTCCTCCTGAACCTTCCACCCTCCATCCCTTAAAGGGAGGAGTCCTCTGCCCTGCCTCCTGCTCAGAGAAGTGCCATGACCTGTCCATATTTGCAGAGCAATTATGACACCTGGGTTCCCTGACATTCTGAGCCATTTTGTCCCTGGATTTCTCTTGTCTACTCTAAGAGTCAGTCATCTACCACTTGGGGACATGGGGAAGGCACTGGGGTTACAGTTCCTCATCCAAAGCCCTCATTCTACCACCAGAACAGAAAGCAGAAACTGAGGCTAGGAAAAGGCCCTGGAGACTAGAGTCTAGTGGTTCTTTACATTTGCGGGGGGCAGATCACAAACTCCTTCTCTTCAGAAATACACACACACACACACACACACACACACTCATATTTCTTAAAAAGCACAGACTTTCAAAGGTTTCAAAGGCCTCTTAAAGCCCAAGCATGCACCCTGGTTCTGTCCACCCCAGTGCCAGGTCTCCCCCGCCCCAAATTTAATTTGGGTGGCTCGTGGAGGGGGTTCTCCTGCTCAGCCATGGTGAGGGGGAAAATCCGAATATTTTTTCCCTCTCAGGTTTGTTCCCTTTAATGGGTTCCTTCAGATAAATGTGGTGCGCTAACAGCAGGATTCCAGACACTTCAGTGTGAATACAGCTGAGTAATAACGTTTCCTCATGAAGCACAGTGGCGTCCGTGCGGCCAGCTCCAGGGGACCGGAAAGGGATGCAATTTACATAGAATACACGGTGAAAACCCCTTGGGAGGGTGCTACATGGAGATCTTGCTCTAGGATGTTGACTAATAGAAAACAACTACAGTGGTGTCATTTTAAAATCCGCGGAGGAGGATGAGGAAAAAAAATAGGGGTAGTTCTGAGAGGGTGAGGAATGGGAGAGCGTTAGACAGACATTCTTTTTTTTTTTTTTTTTGGTGGTATGCGGGCCTCCCTCTGCTGTGGCCTCTCCCGTTGCGGAGCACAGGCTCCGGACGCGCAGGCTCAGCGGCCATGGCTCACGGGCCCAGCCGCTCCGCGGCATGTGGGATCCTCCCAGACCGGGG
>NW_021146035.1:23731-45599 GCF_002837175.3 Physeter macrocephalus
TCTCCCGTTGCGGAGCACAGGCTCCGGACGCGCAGGCTCAGCGGCCATGGCTCACGGGCCCAGCCGCTCCGCGGCATGCGGGATCCTCCCGGACCGGGGCGCGAACCCGGTTCCCCTGCATCGGCAGGCGGACTCTCAACCACTGCGCCACCAGGGAAGCCCGACAGATATTCTTGACAGGGAACTCTGAAGTTCTCAGACACCCGAGCCTCTCTCCTGGAAACCTACACCTTCCATTGACTACAGCAAAAGCTTCCAGGAGCTCCACTTCCTCTGACACCCCCAACATACTGTTAACTCCATTCTGCCTTATATTAAACTTCTGTGTGAGGGTACATGGCTTACGTAATTCTCCCTCCCCCGAGGATGCTCTTAAGAGTCTTAAAGGTAGGATCTGTTACCTTTTCATCTTGGTACCAAGTGTTACACATTCCTAGCACTGCATAAGTAATGGATTTCTACCTGATTAAACCCAAATGGATGGCAATTCCTGCTTTCAGCACAAGGGCAACAATTCATATATGAAGATTAAACTCGGAGGAGCTGTTTAGCTGCTCTATACCTCTTTTTTCTCTCCCTCCATACCCAAACAAGAAACTAAGGTGGGAAGGGAGGCTTGTAAATACAAAAATACAAAAAGTTTAACTCCCCAGACAGCGCAGAGAAGCAGTGAAGGTGCCTTAGTCAGGGCCTCCATCTTCACTCTCAAAGCTTCAGAGAGAACTTGTGCTGGGGGGGGTCACAGAGGAGAGGGGTTCATTCATCATCGGCTACTCACTCTGAGCCCCAGGATTCCTCCGCCTCTTCCTTCTCAAAGACAAGCTGAACTTTGCAAGGGCAACTCCACTTTATCTCTCATACCGAAAGTAATTTTAGCCAAGGAAAAGCAGGATTAGACTTTCATAACATGATACATTTATCTTGTTTCTCTTTTTTCTTTGCTCTCTCCTCCCTCCCCTCCCGCTTTGACCCCAGGTAAATTTGAGCCAAAGGGAAGCCAAGATTAAATATCAGAGGATGGTATCAGATCTGAGGAGATGCTCCTTTCTGGCCTGCTGCTCGTCCCCAAGCTTCAATATTTTTCCCTACCCCTGTTAGACAGTTATTATCTGCTCAGATGAGAAAAGCCTCTGGACTCTGTTCTCTCCATATTGTCCTCTGCTGAAATGAAAGGGGGAATTATAATTCAGAGAAAGGCTCCCACAGAGAGTATGAAGACAAAGATTAAATCACGGATACAGCGTTGACATGCATTCAGTTCCTGAAAGGTCTCTTTTAAAAAGTCTCCTCAGGAGCAGTTTTGCCACCACCTGAGAGTGTTTTGAAAATTCGCATTTAGGGAGCTGGGAGAAGGGACGGCCTGTGAAGGCACCTTGGGGATACGCCAAAACTTCCACTGCTGATAAAGAAAGGCAAGAGCCTCCTGGCAGGCCAGGCCAGCCGGCGGGCCAGGACTTCTTGAGAATGCCTGCCCCCTCCTGTCTCCCACCCCCAGATGCATCCTGCCTGCCAGGCAGGCCTCTCCCTGAGCTGCCCACCATGCTGGACCCCACCTCCTAATGCTGCAGGCGCCTTTCCCGCTCCCCTGCAACCAGACGGGCCCAGAGGTCCCACCGGCGAAAGGACCCTACCAGTTGTGGTCTCTGCATAGTGACAACCGGGAGTTTCTAATATATCTTAACTATTTTTTTCTTCTTAAAAAAAACCAAAAAACAAAACACCCTAATAAGCACAAAAGCCACTGTTTAGGGCCAAGCCTGGTTTTCACGAGTCCCCTCTAGTGGAGATAACCTGCTACTTCAGCTTCCCAATTCAGCCCAGAGGAGCCTCCCCTTAGCGCCTGGGAAGACCAGAAGAGCCCCTCAGGCCTGGACTGTTCCTTCCCACTTGCTTCCCACGTCTGTTCTCAGCTCTTCTCGCCCCATTCACACTGTCAGTCTTTCCGTCTTTATCTTCCTTTTCTGTCACCTTGCCTCTCTCCACCTATCTGTGACTGTTTCTGCATCTTGACTTGGGTCCTGCCACGTGTGCCTTCGCTCCTGTATCTTGGTCCGCATCTCTGGTCCGTCTGCTGGGGTTTTTTTTCCCCCGAAGTTCAGGGCTCCAGGTCTGAGCAGCTGGAAATGCTTTGACAAGGCCTTGGAGAAAATGGCCTATCTCAGAGGGCCAAGGCAGGGACCCTCGTGGAAATCAGGCATTCCCGGAGGAGAGGGAACTTTGGCCAAAAGCCCCTCCTCACCCCCATCCCCCAAGCAAACTTGGGCCTCGTGCGATGGTGAGTAGGTTTGAAGCAGTCTATAACCTGAGCTCAGAGCTCTGGCTCTGGAGTCCTGTGTGAGCCCAGCTCAGCCGGTCCATCCACTCTTCTCACTATCCAGCCTGTCTCCCCGTGGGACATGCATGCTGTCAGGCAAACAACTGGAAAAGCCTGGGTGAAGGGACAGCTGGCAGGGTTTGGGAGAAGGATGCCGGTGCCAGGGGAGAGGGAGAGAAAAGGGGGAGTGGGGGCCAGGACTGAGCTGGGGGCCGAAGGGGAGAGGGGAGACACGGCGAATGTCCTGTGGCAGGGAGAGGAGGGCATGGGCATCACCTGCTGCTCCTTTGGGTTTCTGAGAGTATCCTTCCACCCAAGCAGGAGACAGGGCCAGGCCAGGGCAGGGGTTAATGGTTAACCAACTGTGGGAGCAGGAACCTGTGCACTGCTGGGGCCTTTTCTTTCCTCTCTCCCCCTCCCTTCCTCCTCTCCCTTTACACTTGCCCTGTAGGGACACTGCTCCCCAACAAAGAACTTTCTCGCCTCTATTTCTGCCCTTGAATCCCAGATGGAACAGTAGAGGTTCCATATGCCCAAAGGCCAGGAACAGGGCCCTGGAGAGCCTGAGGGCTAAGGCAGGGAGAAAGGGGGTGTCCTGTTCTTACCATCCATCCCTCCTGGCCCTTAGGACCAGCTGTTTGACACACACTGCCCCCCCACCCACCGGGGAAGAATTGCCTTTCTCTGTCTCCACAGGGCTCACCTTTAGAAATGACCAGACAAGAAGGGGACACACCCCCAGCCCTCATTTGCTCTAATCAGGCATGAAATCTTTGTAACTAAGTGAAAAACACTGTTTCCCATAAGGGAATCCGTTCCATTCACTATTGTTGGAACAGAGCATCTGTGAAGGGGAGAAATATTCACTTATAATGAATTGATAACAGACTGGCCCTGGGTGAGGGTGGCAGTGCTGGGGGGAGGGGTGTGTGCACAAGCTGTAAAACTACAGCACCTCAAAGCCTGCTTCTGCCACTTTCCCTGCGGACAATCCTGACTTATCCGTAGTTAACAGACGGTAGTAACACAATGCTCCGGTCTCTTTATGATCAGAACGGGAGTGGGGTGGGGGCCTGGCTTGGAGCTCCTTGCCTCTTGCTGCGCCGTGATGGACAGAGTATACTGGGCCCCAGTCTGCGTGTGTGGAAACAGCTGTGTGGCAATGCAGGGAGACAGCTGAGGGGGGGGTCGCTGCTGGAGATGGAAATCGTTTCTCCCGCTCCCCGCACCAAACCCCTTATCTTGGAGAGGCAGCCATAGCAAAGGAGGCAGGATAGAGACTATAAAACCCCCTAACAGTGACAACTCCAGAGCCATAAATATTTCATGGTACCTGAACTGGTGAGTTTAGGCTGCTGCCAGCTGCTGCCTGGTGTATTTAACTGTGTCACTGGTTTCCCATCCTGCCTGTGTGTTTCCTTGTAACATGCCCATGAAATAAAGATGAATAAAATCACCAGAAGTATTTGGAAATGGGAAAGGGGCCTGGTGGAGAAGTAGCTGTTCTTCGAAGGGTTTCTCTTTAACCTCATGTTAAGCACAGACTCCACTCCAACAGATGGTGAACTTTTACATCCATCACACCTGCAGCTTTTGATGGTCAAAAGGTTGGAGAGGGAATGTTCCCTGGTGCTTTGGGGACAGGGGTAGGTATTCAGGGCAGCTCTGAAAGCAGGGCCACCAACCTTGCAATGACATGGTTGCTTTGGGGTGATGGACATGGAACACCACCATTTACTCATTTAGACGGGGGCTGAGAGGCCAACCAGCTTCCCTATGTCCTGCTCCAGGCTATGAGGGACCCCGGTCCTGGTCCTTACGTCCTGTCAAAGAGAAGGGCCAAGTGGAAACCCCTTGCCAGACTCGTGGTCCTGGGCAGAGGGGACCTTCCTGCGCTCCACTGCCCCGCACCCTGCTGCTCTTCAGCAGCATATCCAGGGCACAGCGCTCCAAATGTCATTTCCATTTAACTGCTTTGCAAGCCAATTTGCCCCCATCCTAATGCAATTTGTTGAGGACAGTGAGGGAGCGGAGAGGGCAGCCTGCACTGCCCTTCCTTTATCAGCGGGTCCCTGAAGAGGGTTGGCGAGAGGGCTGAGGGGAACCACTCTTTCAGGCAATGCTGGCAGTGAGGGCAGGTTCCGGGATGAGGAAAGGCTGGGCGTATGCGGAGATGCCAGGTGGAAGAAGGGAAAAGCAAAACAACCGCGCTAGGGTATCTTGACAGATTGCTCTCAGTTTCCCTGGTTCCCTACCTTCCCACCTGACTGCCCACCCCGACCCCAGGCCTAGGAGGGGAGATCATAGGTAATTAGTTCAAAAGGTGCTAGATGAGGTGAGGGGGAAATTAATGAATTCTTCTCTCTTCTTGCCAGGAGATCAGAGGAGAGAGGGCTGCTAGCAGCTCCTGGAGTGTTCTGGGGTGTCTGCACAAAAGTTGTGCATTTCAGTTAGGAATAGCTGAATTCCTCCAGCCAGAGCTCTCTCTTCCCCGGGCTCTGACGCTCTGTTGAAGGCCCCAGAATCCAAAGCCTGCCCAGAGGGAAGAGTGAAGTTTCAAGGTCTGGGAAAGAAGCCCAGAAAGACAGGAGCCTGCTATTGTGTGGGGACTGGTGTGCGGGGGAACTGAACCTGACTCCCAGCTCCCAGGACGTCCAGCCCTGCCCAGTCCAGATACTGATCTTGATCTGATGCTCATGAACCTCGTCCACTGTGCTCATGGATAGAAGAAAGGGGATGAATGGCTCCCCAAATTTCTGTAGGTTCCTCCAAGCTACTGGGTCCCCAAGCAACTGCCTCAAACTGGTCCTGTCTTATGTCCCTTGTATAGCCACTACTCGGATATGCCACTGTTACCCTAGGATCTTAGAACCCTACAGGAGACCTGATCAAATTTCCATTGCCCACTTCATGGGGCTCTCATTTCTAGAGACAACTGACTTTGAACCCCAAGTCTTTTACTTCCACCTCCCCCATTATCTCTATCCCTCCGAGCTGAGTTTGAGTAGGTAGCTCCTTCTAGGGCAAAGGCCATGCCAAACCGGTGGACATTCGTCAGGGACCTGGGATGGCAGTTTCCGGATGACTGTCTCTCTTTGGTCATCAAGACCATGATTAACATATTTACAGAGACTACCTGTGGGATGGATAAAAAGGGATAGAATTTTCTAAGATCCCTACATCACTTGTGGGTTGGGGCAAGAAGAAGCCCAAGGAAGAAAATATTCTAAAATGGCTTATAAGGAGGCTCTCGGACCCTGGACAAGCTCGTCCTTCAACCCCCAACCCTCTCCTGAGGCTCAGACCAGGGGATGGTGCTTATGGGTGCTTCACCACGAGGGCGCACAGAAGGGGGCATGGGGCACTTATCCCATCCGGTGCCTTGTTGTCGTTCCCTGAGCCTCTGGAAGCCGCGCATATGAGGCATTCCCCTTTGATTCCCAAGTCCCCTGCTCCGAAGGAACAGCCAGCGGCCTCCAGGGACTCCGGCACCAGAGTGAACGTCCCCAAATTGAGCGCCGGCCACAGTGGCCCAGGCCCTGCTGCCGGTGCAGTGCCTCGGAGGCCCGCTTTGGGCTGCAGCTCTCGGGACAGTACCGCTGCCCCCGCGCTCCCCGAGCCGCAGCTTGCAGGCAGGTGCGCGGTGGAAGCGCGCCGTGGAGCGCCGCCCGCCAGCAGCCCAGAGGGGAAGCGGGGCGCCGGCGGGGAAGCCTGGGCTGGAGGCGGCCGGCACACGCGCGCGCGCCGCGCTCCGGCCCGCGAAAGTGGCCGACCCCGCGCGGGGACTCGCCGGCCGCAGCCGAGCCCAGGCGTTCGGGGCCGGGACGCCGCGGAGGAGGGCGCAGGAGGAGCCGCGGCGGGGCGAGCGCGCTTCGGGGGACAGGGCGGAGGGCGCCGCTTACCCAGCTCGGAGACGTCGGTCTGTCCTTCCGTCCCCGGTCCGGCCGCTTCGGCCGCCGGCTGCCGAGGCCGGCGCGCTGCCCCTCTCGCTGCCAGCAGCTCGCGTTCACGGGGACGACCAAATCCACATGGAGTCCAAATTCATTAAAATCCACGTCAAGCCACCAGCCACTTATCTGTATTCCTGAAGTGGCCCCTCGGTCTCCTGTCCGCGCGCCGCTCCGTCCTCCGCCGCCCCGTAACAGCACTGCCGGGCTCTGACGCCGGCTCGCTGGGGGAACCGGGAGGCGCCGAGGGGGCGTGGGGTGGGTGGCTGGCGGTGTCTCTCCTTGGGAAGCGGCAGAGCCCCGGCAGTCTTCAGATTTTTCCAGCGCGACTTTCCGGGCTCCTCTGACATCAGCAATCGCGGCGCTTCCTTCCCTTCTTGCTCCCGGGTTCATTCACAGTCCCATTTCCTCCGGGAACCTGGCTCTCCAGATCTATTTGGAGGTTCGCTTCGCTCGCTCCGGCGCCCGCGCTCCCCACCGCTCCCGAGCTCGCGGGGTCTCTCTCTGGATCGCCTGCCCTCTCGGCTGAAAATTTCCCAGCAACTCTGCGCTCAGCCGCCCTCCCGCTCCAGTCTGGCGCGGACGCTCCGCCCGGCAGCTCCGGCTCCCGCGGTGGTGGCGGCGGCGGAGCCCTGAGAGCCGGCCTCCCTATATTACCATGCAGCTCATTATCATAGAGGCCGCGCGCGTTAACCCCCTCCCTGCCGGCCGCGCCCGCCCGGGCTGGGGCTAAGTCCGCCACTGGCACCGCGCGCCGCAGCCAGCCCCCTGCCCCCTCCCCCGCCCGCCCGGTCTTCCTCCTCCGCCAGCTGTCAACAAAGGAGAATCAGGTTGGGCATCGGGAGGCCGCCCCGCTGCCGCCCTGTGCCCGGCTCAGCCCGGACCCACCCGCCACCTTAAGTGGCAAAGGGGGCAACGCAAATCCTGCAGGGGCCTGGGGATTTGGGTGGAGGCCTGGAGAGCCCGGCCGGCTGAACCCCCGGTGCGGGGAGCTCAGGACGCCGGCAGAGTGGGTGAGGTCAGTGGGGACGTGGGCTCCCCCTCCCTGAGCATCACCTGTCACCGCGCACATCCTGCACATCTCTTTCTTCGTCTTTAATCTGAGGGGTGAGTGGGGAGGAACCGGCCTTGGCTGATGAGGTTAAGAAGGGGCTCTCAGAATTTGCCCAAGCAAATTTCCTCTGCTTGTGAATCTCAAAAAGCCAACAAGCTGTCAAATGAGGTTTGAAGTTGTTGTTATTAATTATAATTTTTATAATGCGAAGATGAGCCTTGCTCTGGGTCGCAAGCTTCCAGCTCTGTTAGGGATCCTCGGCATCTGGCAAGTGGGGGAGGCGGGGACCAGTGGGGAGCTTTCTATATCCAGACCTAGGGGGCCTATCTGGCAGGGGAATCAGAGAGGCGGCGGTAAAAAACTTATTTTAATAACCTAAGGTGAGAGGTGCCTGGATTCCGGATGGCAATGCCTCGGTGTCTTTATGACCATTGCTTCCATGCCCTATAGAATCTCAGTATCCCCGTAGCCTCTGGACGCGGCTTTGAGAAACAGGCCTGCAAGCTAGATCCCAGCGAGTTCGCAGGATCTGCGCAGTCCCTGCTCCCGATTAGAGCACAGGCGAGTTTACTCAAAACGTCCAAGTATTCTGATGAGCTCCCTCTACTGCCCTCTCGTGGCCACAGTCCTCAGTGGTATAAATAGAAAAAAAAAAAAAAACACTCCGGAAACCCTAAAGGGAGTCGCAGGGAATTTTCAGAGCAGCAGGGGCCTTAAAAAATAAAGGGGCGGGGGGAAGTAAATGTAGACTCACCGGTTGTCTTGCACAATCATCCATTCAATACAGTATTGGGGGGAAATGTAAGATTTACTTCAGTCACAGAAATTAGCTAATTCTTCAAAAGTTCCTTCCTCATTGTTAATGAGCTGACATTCGTCTTATTGTGACTTTCACTGGTTATTCCTTGTTGCGCCCTGTGCAGCCACAAAGACTCTAAGCTGTCTTTCCTGATCCATACCTACTCTTTTCTTTGAACTTCTTTAGCATTTATCATTGGCACCCCTCCAGGCAATTATCAAAAGTTACCCTATATTATTATTTCTCTTTACAAGTTGATCATGTCTCCTCATCCAGACAGTCTTGTCTACCGTCTTTTCTTTGGTTAGACCAAATATAAACCACAATTTATTAAGGAATATAATTTGAAGAAGATGCTAGAAGATTTTGGAACATTTCTCTTATGTTTGATACATGGAGCATTGGTCTGGTCAGCTCCACCCAGGACAGGAAGGTTGGAAATACCTAACCAATAAAGCTTGAAGCTGAAAATTAGGACCTTCTGGTTCTCAATCAAGTGCTGCGTGACCCTGGAAGAGGTTACATCTCTTCCCTTTGCCACAATTTAATCATATCTTGGGACTATTTTTTTTTCTTTTTTTTTTTATGTTGGGAGTAGGAGTTTATTAATTAATTTATTTATTTTTATTGTGTTGGGTCTTCGTTTCTGTGTGAGGTTTTTCTCTAGTTGTGGCAAGCGGGGGCCACTCTTCATCGCGATGCGCGGGCCTCTCAGTATCACGGCCTCTCTTGTTGTGGAGCGCAGGCTCCAGATGCGCAGGCTCAGTAGTTGTGGCTCTCGGGCCTAGTTGCTCCGCGGCATATGGGATCCTCCCAGACCAGGGCTCGAACCCGTGTCCCCTGCATTAGCAGGCAGATTCTCAACCACTGCGCCACCAGGGAAGCCCGGGACTATTTTAATACAATACAATTTAAGTAATTTTCTAATACTACCTCCCTACATGTGGTCCAGAAATCAACCCTAGAACGAAGAGCAAAGAAGGTAAAATTAAACAGACTCCTCTACTCACCACATCCTTCAACCCAGCCTCCCTTCCCCTTTTCAAATAAATAGTGAAGAGGAAGAGAGGGAGGGAGAGAGAGAGAAGACAGGTAGGAGAACATGTTGCAGGCAGCGTGACACAATGTCACCGAGTTTGTACATTGCCACTGAACTCAGGCCTGAGGTCTGAGTCCTGTGATATTATGGGGGTTCCTGAGGTCAGCATGACAATGTCAAGAACACTACCAGGTCTACTGGGAGGCACCCTGTTAAGTACCCTTAACATCTCTGGGCCTCGGTTTGTCCATCTTCAAAATGGGGATTTCTACCTTCAATCTTCAGAGAGTTGTGGGAGTTAAAATAGAAATATGTAGAAATGTTAGAAGAATTAATAGTATCATTAAAATGGAAAGATTTGTTCATATTTTTAGTCCTAATAGGCTAAAACAAATATGGATCTTATTAGTCACGCACATAATTATAACAATATATCTTGGGAATAAAAAGAGAACAACTCAGTTTCATGGTGTGTATTTAGATATAACATCCTCTGAGGCAATGGCAATATACATGAGCCTTTGATCTTCAAAGGTGCTCTAATAACCACATCTTTTTGATCACTGGGTATCCATTCATTCATTCATTCCACAAACATTATATATTAAGAGCAACTTTATTAGATTTTTAAAAAATGGTTTTGTACATAGTACATGATTATCTCTTCCACACATATTTTTAGAGAAATTATGCTAATAATCATGCTAATAGGCTCTATGCCCTCAGACCTGTCTATGTCTTTCTGGGACCTGAGTTTTCTGGTATCTGTCTGGTCTTTGATGTCTTCTTTCTCATCCTGTCCAGCTGATAGCAAACTCATGGCCCCTGGGGACTCATCAAGACTCTGCCAGCGCCTTGTCGTTCATCCTCATTTCCATCAGGGCGAACGGTCACAGCCCAGCACAGTTCTGCACACGTGGTGGGTGTTTAATAAGTGTTTATCAAATGGATGGATGGATGGACGGATGGGGAGATGTTTGTCTTATGCCAAATCCTCATCTTTGGAAAACTGTAGCCAGCTCAACAGGGATCTCCTCCATCCCAACCCACCCACCTCTGAAGTTGTGGTACTCCTGGAACCTCACCCCTGCAAAGTCATCTGTGGCTACTGCATTGTTATCCTGAGCCCCAGGCCCCCTCTTTGCTTGTAACTAGATGGGTAACCTGGGGAAGAGGATAAGAAAAGTGGGAGAGAACAGGGCAACGGCACACTCTAGAATGGAGCTGAATTTTTCCCGGGAGAAATAAGTATTTCTCCTGCAGAGGCAGGTCTGGCTGAGCAGGTGTCCTCAGGCCTTTAAAGGAAGCCTGAGACTCTGGGGAGAATAGGCCCAAATGGGCACCCAGCCGACCCCCAGGGGAAGTCCTCTCTCTGTCACAGCAGCAGCTCCACAAATAGATGCCAGTACAGTAGCTCCTCGGATCACGGGAGGTATTTTTGGTGCTGGAAGGCAGCCACACTTTGTCAGGCTTTCAGCATTAATTCTGCTCCCTTTCAGAGGTTGGGAGGGTGGCAGGCCGGCAGTGTTTAGCATGGGGATGCTGCCTGCGAGTGTGCCCGAGCATACGTTTAGGGTGCCTTGAGTGGCATGGGGGCTGGGCTGGGGGCTGTGTGCCTGGAGCCGTGGGCAGGAGGCCAGCGTCAGTGGGTGATCTTTGGGTGGTGTGCGGTTGTTACCAGCCTTGCATCTAGCTCCCAAGGCTGAGACCACTGATGCCACCACCAGCTTGATCTACTTCTGCTCTCAGAGGCATGTCCTCTTTCATTTGCCCTGACCCCTAGCCTTCCGCATTTCAAGGCAGGGACGCGTTCCCCCGTGGGTGGGCCCTTCTGTCTCCCATCCCCTGCCTCACCTTTACCCAGCAGATGCGGCCAGGCACAGTGTAGAAACAGCAGCCTCCTCCCCGCCCCCCACACGGTGGGAAACAAAGGGATTGGTCTGACGGGCCAGCCCTGAGTGTGTAGGCCAAGCCCCATGAATGGAGGGAGGGGTGACTGGGTTGCCAGAGGGCGGGCGTCTGGCTGGGCAGTGGGGACAGCGGTCCAGGACACAGCCTCAGGGCACCTGCTCCAGGATTCTCAGCGCCATACATACAGATGTCACCCTCGTCTCTCCTCCCCTCTCATCCCTTCACAAAGCCCACGTTCCTGTGTACTGTAAACAGTAGCAAGCCTGTTAAGGGTCCAAATCAAACAAGGTGGGATTTCACTCCTTTCTCACTAAACCTCCCACAAGTGGAGCTTCTGTGCCTGTATCCCTCGCCCTCTTTCCCTAACCCTCCCTCCCTCTCTCCATCCATCTAGAATGTTGCTCTGGGAGGAGAATATTCTCTGGGAGGGTCAGCCAACTACAGCCCTAAACCTATGTGAACAGGTCTCTGGAACCATCTAAAGACTCCTGCGTGTCCCGGGTGAGAAGGCTGCAGGATGCAGTGGGTGAGTGTGGACCACCTGCTTCAGGCGTGAAATGTGAGGACTGGCTGAAGGTCTCATTGCAGGGGCGTGGCTTTTGCTGCTGCTCTGTGCCTGGCACTGAAGGTCCGAGAAAGGGCCTTCCTCCCTTATTTTTTCTAAGAGATTCCGAAAAAGGAAACACGCTACCCATTAAGTCGTGTCATCCCTGGCTAAGCCTCCCTGTGCCTCCATTTCCTCATCTGTGAAGTGGAAACAATATCCCTGGTTCCCGCATATACGCTGCTTCACAAGAATCGAACCAGAGACTGGCTGTGAATCGGAAAGCATGACACATTTGTATAATGGGGATGTTGTCTTAAGGTTCCAGAAGTTCCTTCCAAAGCCAAACCTTCTTCTTGACTCAGCAGTTCATTCTCTTGTTCGGTTTTTGAGGGAAACAGCTGGGCTCCTGAGAGATACCCCTCTGCTTATTGGGTGGCTGCATTGTCTCCCCATCGCTTTGGGGTCCCTCCTCTTCTCCCACGCCTCCACTGGAAAGTGCTGCAGACCAAAAGATTCTGCCTAGTTACCTTCGACGTGGAACCACAGGAGCATCCAGGCTGGAACTGACCCTAACTGCTTGGCGGTCCCCATAAGCCCGCTTTTCCCAGGCAGGCAGAGAGGAGCTGAGATGCCTGGGGAAACACCCTCAATTGTACGGGAATCAGAATGGCACGGACCCTCGCTGCCGGAGATGCATCGTGAAGATGCGCTTTTGAGGTCCTTCTCTGCTCAGCAGCCCTCACCAGACACAAACTCCGTGCCGCCCTCCCAGGCTCTGATGGCCCAGCCTGATTCAGATGACAGTGCTCTCAGAGCTCTAGCTGGAGCTGGGCTGCCCGGCTTTCTGAGGATGCAGTGTCTCATGGTGCAGGCACAGCCAGGGCCTTCTGCAGTGGGAGTAAGACAGACTGGAGGAAGCCAGTACAGTTTGCTCCTTCAAGATCAGAACCTGTAGGAAGCACCCACTTGCATCATATAGTGGTAAGTACTGACATGTATTGGGTGCCCACCCTGCTTCAATCACAGTGCTTGGCAGTGTGCCTACATGATGCTGAATCTTCACAAGTCCAGGCGTAGTAGGTATTATCACCCATTTTACAGATGCAGAAACTGATGATCAGAAAGTCAAGCCATTGGTCCCAAGGTCACCCAGGTAGTATGTGGCATAGTCAAAATTTGAACCCAGGCATATCTGACATCCATTTTCTCCAGTTTTGTCCTCTTCCGAGGAGGAAAAAGTGGTGAAAGTGTGCGAGTCCATTCTTCACATGCCAGGACATGGGAGGCACTGGGCCTCATCCCTCTTCTTAGCACTGAACCGGCAGTGACCCTGAGCTCCTACAGACTCATCACAAGTCCAGCAAAGCATTGCTGAGCTTCAGTTCTACTGAAGGTCAGGAGCGTCATTTTCTCTTACGAAGGAGAGCATGTTGCAATTGTTATCGTGATTATTATAAACAATCATACTAATGAGCTCAGTTCTCCTCTACCTTGCAGGGTGTGTGTGTTTAACAATGAGACTTGGCCCAGAGGAAAGAAGTTGCCAACACATGCAGATCTGCACCAGCTTATGTCACCTCGGCCCTGCACAACAGCACATGCGTGGCCGCGCCTGCCTTCCAAAATAATGGGATAATGGGTGCAACGTGTGTCACCCCACCCCTTAGAAAGAGCATGCCAGTCGGTCTTTGTGGAATCCATGGGGAGCAGGGCAAGCCAGACACCCGTGTCTGCCTTCTCCTTGATTGCATCTGTGCCCTACAAACCCCAACAGAATTGAACTTACATCTCCTCCTAATTAGGGGAGAAAGGAAGACAAGAATGATAGTAGAAGAATTTCTTCCCACCTCTGACTGTAAGCTCTTCAGGGACAGAACATTAAGCTCTCCCTCTGTCTGCTCCCACCCTTCTATCTCCTGACTGATACCTGGAGTACCTAACAGAGTGCCAGGCCCTCCCTGGGACCGGAGCCCGTGTGTGATGAGAGTGATGAAGGGGGACTGGTTGGAAAAGCTAGACCGCGCCAGGACGCTTGTCTCCGGTCTGCTGGTCTGCTGTGAGGCAGTGCAGAGCAGTGGCTGGGGGGGTTGGGTAGTCTGGGATGCCTCAAGCCAGACGCGTGGGAGCTGGTCCAGGGCCCTTTGAGGGGGAGGGTGGGGGCTGGAGGGATGGGGCGTTGCCCCGAGGAGGCTGGTAGAGAGTAAAGTCCGTTGCCCACACTGCTTAAATAAATCAAATGTCCTGGCTTCCAGGTGCAAACGCCAGTGCCTGCTTCAGTGCTGTAAATTTACAGCAGGGTATGAACTACTAGGGTCTAAATAGAAAAAGTCAGAAACGGCATAAGTCTTGGCAGGCAGGAATCAACGGCTTCATCACCAACATCATGAAACAGTTAATCATCACCAGGAAAAAAAACACTTTAATGTTGCTTCCTATATTCTGAGTTTTGAATTCCTAGAAAGTAAGATCCACACATTTCCCTCATAGTCAGTTTAATGTTAAGTTCATTTTTATTCCTTTTGTGAAATACACTCTTGCGGGTTATTCTGGGTGGTGTATGAGATGGAAAGGAAGATCGAGAGCAAAAGTAATTCTGTTTCTGTCCTTCTCTTCTGACTCTCCTCCTCATTGTCTCTGGGGTCACAACACTGATTTTTGGGTATTTGTTTTTGTGGTGTTTTTTTTTTTTCTCGTATGGCTTCTATTCGCTCGGAATCAGTATTTGAATGACAAGACTATTATTCCCATAAAAAAACAGAGGTTGGACCCCCTCCCCCTTGGGTGACAGGCGACCTGGATTCTAACCCTGCCTCTAACCTCTGCTCTTCCCTGGCCTCCCACAAGTCCTCTCCCTCCTTTTGGCCCTGGTTTCTGCATCTGTAAGAAGCAGGAATCAGGCTCCACGCTCCCCTCTCTCCCCGCACTGCTGTCCTGTTCCTGTCATCACTCCGACTCTCTCCTTGGAGAATGGAGCAAGGACATTGGACCCTAAGAAGCCTTCTTGTAACGGCTAAGAAAGCCCAGTGCCTAAGACATCACCGAGGGTGTATGATACAGGAACAGAGTTGAGAAAAAGGAGTTTGCCTTTGAATTGTCTCGAGTTGGATGATTTTTCTCTCTGCCTGCCTTGATAAACTCTTCTGTTCAGGACGCTGCTGTTATGAATCTGAGTCATGGGTGGCTCCAGCCCCTTTGATCCATTCAGCTGATAATATTTCCTGATGTTTCCAAGGCCAAGAGTATGGGACGATCAGGTATCGTAGATTTACTTTACCTCCTCTCCTCTTCCCCCACCCACCTTGCTCTCCAGCCCCCTCTCCTCCTTGTGGAATTCCTATCTTGTGTCGTTCCACAAGGTCCTGGGATGACAGCAGATCCCAGCCCTGGCTACCACCCAGGCCTCCTGGAGAAGCTGGAAAGACCAAAGCCTTCTGTGGTCTCTTGGGGACATCGCCCCCCCTGGTGGAATGACGGGGAACTTCCCTGGCTTGGGAAAAGCCGGGCAGCCTGGCAGCCTTCCTTACCTCTGCTCTGCAGTTTTCCGTGTGGCTAATAATTATCACCCCGTGTTAATCATGACAGTGGAAGAATTGCAGGCCATTATTTTGAAATGATCGGCTCCAGTCAATGACTACTTATGACAGCAAAGGGGAAACATCAGCTCCGGGGAGGCCCCATGTAAATGGGGAGTTGAATGAAAGATCAGGAATAATGGAACATGTATTTAGTTCCATTTTCTTCCCTAAAAGGGCCCTGTCAGAATAATTTCCCCTTCCGTGCATTATACCTCGCCATTATTTACAGTATCTTCTTGGGAGAATAAAGCAACACCCGCCCCCTCCTCCTCATCTCCCCTTCCCTGCCTGGCCCTCCCCCTCTCAGCCCCACATCAATTGTGTCTCTTTCTGGAGTTTGGCAAACACAGCGACTTCTTCCTGCTGTGCTTTCAGTGGAGCTGAAATGAATGTGGCTCTGGTTATTTTTTCCCCCCCTTAATCATTCTTTTTCTTTTTTTGCTGGAGAGCATTTTCACGAAGCACAATCACAGAGGAACAGAATGTCCTGATGTTTGGGTGAACAGCATGCATTGCTTTGCTCTTTCCTTCCCTTGAATAAAAATAACACCCCATAACCATAGCATCAGGGGACTTACAGGCCATCTTTCAAGGTTCTCCACAATCTTGCCTTACCCTCTATGCTCAGTCTTATTTCTAATAACCCCTGCCCACCCACCCAGGCCTACTGGTTCCCTCTGGGTTCCTTGAAATTGCTAAGCTCGTTTTCTCCCCGCACTTCTGCCCTGTTCTTCCAGCTGTCTAGAATGTATTGTTTCCCTTCCTAACTTCCCAGAGCCTGAACAATCTTGAAGACCTTCTCAAGACCCATCTTTTTAAAGATATCTTTTCCAACCTATGCTAAGGGCACTTTATGCCCACAAAAGGTTAATAATTTGTAAACTTGTTTCTATTCATTGTGAGCTTGGCCTAGAGAAGTCCCTGGGTGCATGTTTGCTGAATTACTTTCACTAGTGGTTTTTGCCATTTATACCCATTTCACAGAGGGTAAATGTAAAGATGTTCAGAAAGCTTAAGTCACTTGTAGATCACACGTCCAGTTACATGGCAGAGAAGATACTGGAACCTGGGTGTTTTCATTTCAAGCCCAGGGTCCTTTCCATTTTGCTATGCTACATTCCTGCTGCAATCTCCTCTGACCTCTCCTGTTACTCACCAGTGTGCTTAACTTCAGAACTTCATTTTTTTCATCAGGTTGCAAAGTCCTCATGGGCAGGGACCAGGCTTTCTCCTGTACCTTACCTTGGAAGTGGAAGTCCCTAATCAATCTCCTGTAACTGCTTCACCTCAACTTTTCTCCAGTCTGTCAAAACTGGCTAAATAAACATCGCGGAGCCAAACTTTGGAAGGCCTTGGTTCCGATGCCGGGGTCTTCTGTGGGCCTGGATTGGCAAACACCTGTGATCTGTGTTCCTCTGTCCAGCCCTGCTCTACTGATCTGGGTCTCCCTTTCCTACATGGGACATGATGACACAAGGAGTGTCAGGAGGCCGAACAACTCCTCCTTTGAGACATTAGAGATGCCTTCAGATTCACTACTACTGGTTCCACCAGCAGGGACAGTCCTCTCTACCCTGTTGACTGATGAGCTTAGAAGAGACCCTTTGACGGAAGAACATGCCAAATGGCTTTGCAATTTCTGTAGCCACCTCAGCCCAGGACCTGTGTGACTCACCTCTGTGCTTTTGAGGAGCTTCAAAGTCAAACGAATGCTTACTTCTCTTAATGCAATAATATTTAACAGTTACTGTTAATAATTAATATAATAATGTGTACAGCAAGTCACCATTGGCAAGGTTTTCAAGCACATTAGAAGCAGGTGGGCATATACTAGAAAGATGGCGGGCTTCAACTACAGTTGCTCAGAGCATAGACTTCAGAGTGGGCCTGGTTCCTGGCTCTGCCACTGATTCCTCTGTGGTCTTAGCAAAATTACTTAACTTCTTGCTAATTTCAATCCCCTCAATGGTAAAACAGGAGAAGAATGTGGACATCATAGAGTTGTTATGAGAATTAAATGAGTCTTGTAAACCGCAGTGTCTGGCTCAAGAAAAGCTGCTACTTACAGGGCAGTTACTCCGTATCAGCCCCTGTCACGAATGGGCGGTGTGGACTTGGGGAAGTCAGGTAGCCTCATTTTCCTCCTCTGTAGAGTGAGAAGCATTGGATCCTGATACATTTCGGCCTTCAGAACAACACAGAAAGATAGGAAGGAAGTCAAGCAACGTCCTTGTTTTCCAATGAGGCAACTGAGGTTTAGGAGATCAAATGCTTTGTCCAAGGGGTGTAGCTGATAAATGGAGAAGCCAGGACGAAAGCAAGGTCTCTGAGTCCAGCTCTGTGCACTGTTCACGGAGATGGATGGGCTCCCCTAAGAGTCTCTGGGAGATGCCTTATCCTTTGAGCATATACCATCTTTACTTTTGACCATGGTCTCCCTAGAGGAGGACACTAACGTCTGCCTCTAAGAACTCTGACAGTGCTTTAGAACCATCTGTCCCAAGTAACTCAGTTGAGGTTAGGAAATCACAGTGACCTTGAGACTGAGCCCACTATGCTTTGTCTCCCCTTCTTCTCCTCCCCGCAATGCCTGGGGAGATTCTGCCTCTTACAGCATTAGTTTGTGCTGGCTGCAACGTTGATTGGATTATCTTAATTGTTTGGGATTAAACGTGCTCCTGAGTCAGGAATCCCACTTGACAGCCCTAGGGTCTGGTTCCTGTCCCCAAGAGCCAGCACAAAGTATGCAGCTGTTATTCATGTGAGGGGCAGGGAAGGAGCGCATGTGTGAGAGAATTTCACAGTACAACAAAGTCCAGCCCTTTCTTGAGGAAATGGGAGTCTAAGTGAGGCCCTCTTGACAGGATCTACAATGGCTTTCACATTTCCTTCCTTCTCATTTACAGCCATGCTTCCTTCTTGCTCAGGTTAGGACTATTTGGAAATCAGTTCAGAGAGATGCTTCTGTATTAACTCCCAACAACGAAAACCCCACACAATTAGGTCTATAGCCTATTGCAGCTGGAAGAGACCCTCCAGGCTATTTAGTCTTACCCTGTATGAGTTTCCTAAGGCTGCCAAAACAAAGGACCACAGACTGGATGGTTTAAAACAACAGTTTATCCTCTCACTGTGGCTGGAGTCCAGAAGTTGGAAATCAAGGTGTCAACAGGGTCATGGCTCCCTCTGAAGCCTCTAGGGAAGAATCCTTCCTTGCCTCTTCCTGCTTCGGGTTGTTGTCCACAGTCCTTGGCATTCCTTAGTTTGTAGCTACGTCACTCCGCTTTAGGCCTCTGTCTTCACATGGCCATCTTCCCTCTCCGTGCTCGTATGACCTTCTTATAAGGACACCAGTCATTGGACTTGGGCCTACCCTAATCCAGTATGACTTCATCTTAACTTGAATACATCTGCAAAGACTTATTTCTAAATAAGGTCACATTTAGGGGTACTAGGGGTTAGGACTTGAACATATCTTTCTGGGAGACACAATTAAACTCCACCACACCCTCTATAAAAATATCTCCTACATCAGCTCAGTAAGTGGTCATTCTTTATCTCTTTGTGTACATCCAGTGATAAGGCATTTACCAACTTATAACTTTAAAGAGGGCTAGAATATATTACTAATACTCTTGGTACCTGTTACAGTTTTACAGTACTTTTAGCCTGGAAGATTCTTAAATTCTAGTCTAAAGTTTCCTTTTGAACTTTAATCCAGTGAAAACAATGATTTTTCCAAAAGCCTTGGGCAGAAAGCTTTTCTTCCACCAGTGACCTCTATTCCAAAGGCGCCATAGGGAGCAGCTGGGAGGCTCCTATCCCACAGCACAGTTTTGTGTTCATCCCAGTGAAAGAAAGAGACCCAGAATCATCACAATGAAATACTCACGATTAGCATCCCTATAGGACCCTTGCCTTCAAAGCTCCCTTTCCTGGCACACATCCAAGTTCACCAGCATGCTTGCCCACCCCCTCTGGTTTCCTTCATCTCTCATAACCTCAACCTTGTGACCTGAATAGATTTTTTGCCTTGCCTCACACTGTGGAAGCCACGGAGGCCAGAGTGAGCCCTGTAGAGTACACTAAGACAGGCGATTGTGTTTGTGTATGTGTGCTTGTGCATGTGTGTGTGTGCACATGCTCCCTGTGATTGAAAAGGATCTGTTGGGTTTAATTGATGCATTCGATTACTGTGATGACTCCCTCCCTGGAGCTTTCCAAATAGCCACATGTACCAAGTGGACCACCTCCAGGTTTTGCCTTTGGTTCAAACTGTGGGCGGGGGACAGGGAATGGTAAAGATTATGGAGCCTGGCACAATGGAAGAAAAACCTAAGCCCTGTTTCTACAGTGCTCAGCCGCCATCCCTTTCCACCAGGACACCAATTAGACTATCTCTGGCCTATAGAGCCCTGGGGATAAAAGTGAAAAGGCAGACTTGGAGGAAGCCGACTGTGCTGCTACCTCTGGGGGCCCCCTGCCCCCAGCCATCCCACACACCCACTGCCTCTTTTCACTGCTAGATGATCAAGAAAAATCAAATGAGAGAGCTAATTTAAAGCTATTGTAAAAGGAGGAGATAATCCTTTCTCTACCCGCTCCCTCTCTTCCTCTCAGCTCACGTTGGGTGTGACTTCCTGGACACAGGTCCGGCAATGGCTTTGTCACTAAAACTTAGACAAATAAAGTAGGGTCTGAGTCTTGCCTTCTACATAGTTGCAGAAATGTGACATCAGCCCGTTTGGCTGAGACTAGATGTCAACAGGCTAACTTAGCTTCTTTCTTACCCTAAAGCATTAATGCATGGATGGCATAAAAATAGGCAGGACTGTGGATGCAGCGAGGAAAGTAAAAAGCCTGATCAACCAGGAAGGCAGGAATCTTGGCTTCTAGTCCAAGTGCTGCCTTAAACTGTCTTTCTGACTCAGGCCACAGCTTTCTCACCTTAGGGATTGGATTAGATCCCTAAAATCCCTTCTGGCTCTCAAGTCCTGCCTTGGGATGGAAGTGCCCTTGGAGGAATGAGAAGACGTGTGTCGTCTATGCCCTCGGGTAATACCGGGCTTGGGAAAGGGAAGGTAAGGATGACAGAGCTCTGGGCCAGAAAATCACGAAGCCAGTTTCGTTCTAGGTGTTGACAAACTGTGTGACTTTAAAAAGTAATTAACCTTTATATGCAACGAATTCTCTTTCAAAGACATAAACCCACCCTCCACAGTTCTTTAAGTTTTCTCTGGAGGAAATCATCCGGGTAAATGAAGCGACTAGCTAAGTTTCCTCTTGGCTTTGCTGACACAGAATTGCACCGTCTTAAACAGGGGAGGGGAGAATCTCTTAAGAAACGCTCACTGCAGGTGATCCTATGTGCTCCATTGGGGCATTTATGCAGAGTGGCTGTTGGTCAGTGGTTCTCAAGCTGGCTGTATAATAGAATCATGCTTTATTATTTAATTCACATTCTTGGTGATCGTTTTTGGAGATTCTGATTCAGTGGGTCTTGGGTAGAACTTGGCAACCTATACTTATAAAAAAGCTGAAAAAACTATATGGATAATTTGGATGCTTATCCAGGGCTAAGAGGCGCTGGTTTATGCATTCAATTCAATGAATTTTCATTGAGGCTGTGGCTGTATGGAATATAAAAAAAGGATGTAAGGGCTGGGCTGGTTTTGGCTTTCTAGGAAATCCTAGCAACTTTTGCTACTAAGAGAGACAGATGTGAATGCAATGAACTGTAATCAGGTAAAACTCAGGCACCAATCAATTAGAATAGAGAAGTGAACCATCAGAATGGAGGCTAGCTGTAAACAGTGTGACCATATTGTTAGGCAGGTGACACTTCTGTCTGTAATCGATGATGAGTTCTCAATTTTTGGTGGTGAGGCCTCAGAGGAGTACTATTGGAGCTGAGCCTTGAAGAATGAGGAGGATACAGATATATCTTTATATTTGTTTAGATTAAAGTAATTATAGAAGGATAAATCAATGAAGGATAAATTGTAAAAATAACGTGTTTACCTTTAGAAGGAGGAAGAGAATAGAGTGGAGGAGACCAGAATAAGACTAGATTTCTTTGAATATCACCATGTTTTACAGATTTGTCTTTGGAACTATGTAAATATTTTTACATAATTTAAAAATGCAACACAAAAGAGCAATTCCTAAAAATTTAGAAAGTAAAATGAAATTTTAAAAAGAGAACTTAAATATATACCTAGTTGGAGCATAACCACACTAAGAAAGTATTTCAAGTACTTTAAAAATATAAGTATATATTTTTTATATCCCTAGTGGAATGTGCCCTAAGAATAGAAATAACTACAAAATGAAACACAACCTTAAGCTGTGTTTACCAATCATATTGTTAGTGGTAGTGTTGATATTGTTATTACAAAGTTGTAGTGTAAGTGAAGTTGTATGTTGTATGCATACAGTGTTTTATGTGTATGTGTTGTATGTGAGTAATTATGTGAATGTCATTGAGAATAGGGATTTTTATGATGGGACAAAAGAGATACAGATGTGAGACCAATGAAGCGAAGAAAAACATGTGGTTTTGCATTTGTATTGGAAATATTACAAACTCATGAGCTTTATTATCTTTTAAAAATACATGGTTACTGGCTCTATTGAAAAGACCTAAAAATAATGAACAATTCAGTAGCACAGAGCAGATTAT
>NW_021146036.1:0-24502 GCF_002837175.3 Physeter macrocephalus
CACACCAAAACACACCATTGTCAAACTTCTGAAAAACGAGGACAAAGAAAAAA
Organism: Physeter macrocephalus; assembly: GCF_002837175.3. Taxonomy (NCBI): domain Eukaryota; kingdom Metazoa; phylum Chordata; class Mammalia; order Artiodactyla; family Physeteridae; genus Physeter; species Physeter macrocephalus. Next base: position 54 of record NW_021146036.1, read on the forward strand.
TTTTAAAGATTTGAGAAAGAAATGACACTTTCCTTATAGGGGAAGAACAACTAGAATGGCTGCAGATTTCTCATTAGAAATCATAGTGGCCAGAAGGAAATGGCACACCATTTTTCAAGTGCTAAAAGAACTGTCAACCCAGAATCCTATGTCCAGTGAACTATCCTTCAGGAATGAACAAGAAATAAAGACATCCTCAGATAAAGAAAAACTAAGAGAATGTGTCACCAGCAGACGTACTCTAAAATAAAGGCTTAAAGGAAGTTCTCTAAACAGAAAAGAAATGATAAAAGAAGGAACTTTGAAACACTGGGAAGGAAGAAAAAAAACGCCAAGCAAAAATATAAGTAAGTAAAATAGACTTTCCTCCCCTCTTGAATTTTTAAAATTATGTTTGATGGTAGAAGCAAAAATTACAACACTTTCTGATATGGTTCTGTATATATGTAGAGGAAATATTTAAGACAATTATATTTATAAATGAGGGAGGGTAAAAGGATATTAAAGGGAGTAAGGGTTCTACACTTCACTTGAACTAGTAAAATGATGTTAACAGGAGATTGTTATAAGACACACATACATACACACACACACACACACACACACACACACACACACACACACACACAGTATAATACCTAGAGCAACCTCTAAAAAAGCCATACAGAGAAATACACTCAAAAACACTTAGATAAGCTAAAAATGGAATTCTAACAAATGTTCAGGTAACTCACAGGAAGGCAGGAGAACAAAACCCTAGAAAATAAAAAATAAAATGGCAGCTTTAAGCCCTAACATATCAATAATTACATTAAATACAAATGGTCTAAATATACCAACTAGAAGACAGAGATTGGCAGAGTAGATTTAAAAACATGATCTAACTATGTGCTGTCTACAAGAAACTTATTTCAAATATAATTCTATAGGCAGGTTGAAAGCAAAAGTATGGAAAAAGATATTTCATGAAAACATTAATTAAAAGGAAGCAGGAGTAGCTATATTGATATGAGACAAAATAGACTTCAGAGCTAAGAAAATTACCAGAAAGGGACATTATATTATGATAAAATGGTCAATATACCAAAAAGACATAGCAACCCTACATGTGTATGCACCAAGCAACAGTGCTGAAAAATATATGTGAAGCAAAACCTATTAGAACTTAAAGGAAAAAGGACAATTCCAAAATCACAGTTGGGACTTCTCTTTCTCAAAAATTAATAGAATAAGTGAACAGAAAATCTGCAAGGATACAGAGGAACCCAACAACACTACCAACCAAAAGGGTCTAATTGATATTTAAAGAAAATTCCACTCAGTAATAGCAGAATACACACTCTTTTCAAGTAACCGTGAATACATGCCAAAATAGACCATTTCATGGGCTATGAAACAAACCTCAACAAATTTAAAAGAACTGAAATCATATAGAGTGTGCATTCTAATCACAATGGAATCAAACAAGAAACCAATAACAGAAAGATTACAGTGAAATCTCTAAATGTCTGGAAACTAAACAACACAGCTCTAAATAATCCGTGGGTCAAAGAAATCTAAAGAGAAATTTAAAAATACACTGGACAGAACGAAAACAAAAAGAAAAATAAAACATATGAAAATTTGTGGGACATAGCTAAAGCAGTGCCGAGAGGGAAATTTATAGCACTAAATGCATATATTAGAAATGAGGAAGACTCTCAAATCAATAATCTAAGCTCCTACCTCAAGAATCTAGAAAAAGAGAAAAATAAACTCAAAGCAGGCAGAAAGAAAGAAATAATAAAGATAAAAGTAGAAATCAATGGAATTGAAAACACAGTTATACAGAAAAATCAATGAAACAAAGTTTCTTAAAATGTTAATAAAATTGACAAACTTTTAGGAAGACTGATAAAGAAAAAAGAGAGAAGACACAAATTATCAATATCAGAAACAGAGTATTATTATAGACTTTACAGACATCACAAGGATAATAAAGGAATGCTACGAAGAATTCTACACACATAAATTTGACAACTTAGTTGAAATGGATCAATTCCTTGAAAACCACAAACTATCAAAACTTACCCAACATGAAACAGATTATTTGAATAGCCCTATAACTACTAAGAAAATTGAATTCATCATTTTAAAACTTTCAAAAAATAAATCTCCAGGCCCAGATGATCTCACTAGAGAATTCTACCTAACGTTTATATCCTAGCTAACGTTTTATTAACACCAACTCTACACAGTCTCTTCCAGAAAATGGAAGAGGGAACACTTTTCAATTCATTTTATGAATCTAATATTACCAAACCAGATTAAAATGGTACCAAAAAAGGAAAACTACAGATCAATATCCCTCATGAATACAGACTCAAAAATTCTTAAAAATATATTAGCAAAGAAAATTCAGCAATATATAAAAAATAATTATACACCATGACCAAGTAGGACTTATTCAAGGGATGCAAGGCTGGTTTATTACTCAAAAATCAATGTAAGTCACCATGTTAACAGGCTAAAGAAAAAAAAAATCACATGATATATCAATCAATGCAGAAAAGGCATTTGATAAAATTCAATACCCATTCATAATAAAAATTCTTAGAAAAACAGAAACAGAAAGGAACTTTCTCAACTTGATAAAGAGCATCTATAAAGAAATCTACAGCTAATGTTATACTGAATGGTGAAAGGCTGAATGCTTTCCCTCTATGATCAGGATAAGGCAAGGATGTCTACTCTCACCACTCTTATGCAACACAGTGCTAGAAGTCTAGCCATTACAATAAGACAAGAAAGGGAAATAAAATGCATACAGGCCTGAAAGGAAGAAAGTATGACATGACAGTCTACAAAGAAAATCCCAAGGAATATACACCAATAAGTGAGTTCAGCAAGGTCTCAAAATTCAGCAAAGATAAACATATAGAAGTGAGATCAGCAAAGATAAACATACAAAAATCAGTCTTATTTCTATATGTAACAAAAATAGACACACAGACATCAAAAGTAAAAATACAGGGCTTCCCCGGTGGCGCAGTGGTTAAGAATCCACCTGTTAATGCAGGGGACATGGGTTTGAGCCCTGGTCCGGGGAGATCCCACATGCCGCGGAGCAACTAAGCCCGTGCGCCACAACTACTGAGCCTGCGCTCTAGAGCCCGGGAGCCACAACTACTGAGCCTGTGTGACACAACTACTAAAGCCCACGTGCCTAGAGCCTGTGCTCCGCAACAAGAGAAGCCACCGCAATGAGAAGCCTGCCCATCACAAGGAAGAGTAGCCCCCCACTCACCACAACTAGAGAAAGCCCACGAGCAACAACAAACAGCCAACGCAGCCAAAAAAATAAATTAAATAAATTTTTTTTTAATTGAAAATAAAATTCCATTTACAATTGCTCAAAATAAAAAATAAAGCATTCAGGCTTAAAACAACCGAAACACGTATAAAGCTTGTCTGCTGAAACATACAAAATGCTGTTGAAAGTAATCAAAGAAGTACTAAATAAATGGAAAGACATACTATGCTCACGAATCGGAAGACACAATGTAATAAACATGGGAATTCTCCTCAAACTGATGTACAGTTTTAACATTGTGATAATATGATTTATAATAAGGAATACATATTTTGTCTTTACCCACAGTTCCTGGCTCACAGCTCCCAAAACCCTCGGAATCTCCTGAATGATAAGAGCAATGGGAGCATCTTTTGTCATATTTGGTCTCTTGTCCTTAGTTCCTGAAATCACTTCAGAGCCATAAAAGTGACATGGGTGTCTTGTTATTCATAACGAGCCCCCTTCCACCACAACTGGGTTTATGTTAATGAGGTGACTTCTGGAAAGCACCTAAGGATGGGGACTGGTTGCCAGGAGAACCAACTGTGAATAAAGGGTTGGAACTTTTAGTCCTACCCCTTGATTTCCAGGGAGGGGAGAGGGGCTGGAGGTTGACTCAATTACCAATGGCCAATAATTTAATCAATCATACCCATGTAATGAAGCATCCATAAAAACCCCAAAGGATGAGGTCTGGAGAGCTTCCAGGTTGATGAACACATGAGATCTGGGGAGAGTGGCATGCTGGGAGAGACAGCATGGACGCTCCTCACCCTTTCCATATACCTTGCTCTATAAACCTCTTCCATCTGGCTGTTCCTGAGTTATATCCTCTCATAATAAACCAAAGACCTAGTAAGTAAAATGTTCTCTGAGTTCTGTGAGCCACTCTAGTAAATTAACTGAACCTAAGGAGGGGGTCACTGGAACCCCCGAACTACAGCCAGTTGGTCAGACACACAGGTGACAACCTGGGCTGGTGATCAGTGTCTGAAGTTGGGAGGGGGCAGTCTTGTGGGACTGCGCCCTTAACCTATGGACTCTGACACTATCTCCAGGTAGACAGTGTCAGAACTGTTGAACTGTAGGACACCTACAGCTGGTGTCTGAGAACTGCTTGTTGTCGATATAGGGAACCACCCCCATGTTGGTCCACAGTCCATTTATTTATTTATGTATGTATGTATGTACGGCTGTACTGGGTTTTCGTTGCTGCGTGCGGGCTTTCTCTAGTTGTGGCAAGCAGGGGCTACTCTTTGTTGCGGTGCGTGGGCTTCTCATTGTGGTGGCTTCTCTTGTTGCGGAGCACGGGCTCTAGGTGCGCGGGCTTCAGTAGTTGTGGCATGCGGGCTCAGCAGTTGTGGCTCTTGGGCTCTAGAGTGCAGGCTCAGTACTTGTGGCACACGGGCTTAGTTGCTCCACGGCATGTGGGATCTTCCCGGACCAGGGCTCAAACCCGTGTTCCCTGCATTGGCAGGCGGATTCTTAACCACTGCGCCACCAGGGAAGTCCCACAGTCCCTTTAAAACATTAATTCCCATCTAAATTCCAATAAGATTATTCTAAAATTTACATGGAAAGACAAAGGAACTTGAATAGCTAAAACAATTTCTTAAATGAAGAATAAAGTCGGAAGAATCATTTAATCCAATTTCAGAACTTATTGTAAAGCTACAACAATCAATACTGTGTGGTACTGGCAGAGGGCTAGACACACAGAATAAAACTGAATACAGAGTCACACATATATGCCCAACTGATTTTTTACAAAGGTTCAAAAGCAATTCAACTTTCAACAAATGGTACTGGGGCAGCTGTTCATGCATAGGGGGAAAAAATAACTCTGACCTAAATCCATACCTTGTACAAAAATTAAGTCAAGATGTATCACAGAGTTAAATGTGAAATGTAAAACTATAAAACTTGTAGGAAAGAAAACAAGAGAGAATCTCCAGGATCTAGGGCTAGGCTAAGAGTTCTTGGGCTAGGCTAAGAGTTCTTGGACTTGACACCAAAAACATGATTGATAAATAGAAAAACTGACAAACTGGACTTCATCAAAATTTAAAACTGCTGCCGTGTAAAGATCCTGCTAAGGTAAAAAGACAAGTACAGACTAGAAGAAAATGTTTCCAAACCACTTAGCTAACAAGACTTATATCTCTAATATACAAAAAACTCTTAAAACTCAACAATCCAATTAGAAAGTGAGCAAGACATGAAGCAACATTTCACCGAATAAATAAAGATGGCAAATAAGCACATGAAAAGATGTTCAACATCATTAGCCACTAAAGGAATATAATTAAAGCCAAACGAGTTATTACTAAAACCCTAACAGCATGGCTAAAACAAAAAAATGTTGACAATAACAGATGCTGGAAAAGATGCGGAGTAACTGGCGGAAATGTAAAATGTTACCAGCCACACAGGATAGTAGTTTGGCATTTTCTTAAAAAACTAAATATGCAACTACCATATGACCGGCAATTGCACTCCTAGGCATTTATCCTGGAGGAATGAAAACTTATGTTAACACAAAACCTGTAAACGAGTACTTATAGCAGCTTTAATCATGATAGCTCCAAACTGGAAACAACCAAGATGTCCTTCAATGGGTAAATGGTTAAGCAAATTGCGGTGCAGTAGTATCAATTAATACTATTCAGCAATAAAAAGGAACAAACTATTGATACATGCAGTAGATTCTCTAGGGGCTTCCCCGGTGGCGCAGTGGTTGAGAATGCAGGGGACACGGGTTTGATCCCTGGTCCGGGAAGATCCCACATGCTGCGGAGCAACTAAGCTCGTGTGCCACAACTACCGAGCCTGTGCTCTAGAGCCCTAGAGCCCCAACTACTGAGCCCGCGTGCCGCAACTACTGAAGCCTGTGCGCCTAGAGCCCGTGCTCCACAATGAGAGAAGCCACCGCAATGAGAAGCCCGCGCACCGCAACGAGGAGTAGCCCCCGCTCGCCGCAACTAGAGAAAGCCCGCGTGCAGCAACAAAGACCCAACACAGCCAAACATAAATAAATAAATAAATAAAATTTAAGAAAAAAAAAAAAAAGAAGTGAAGAATCGTGTTAAAAATAGATTCTCTAGATGAATCTCCATAGAATTATGCTGAGTTTTTGAAAATGAAAAAACCAATTCCAAAAGATTACATGCTATATGATTCCATTCATATAACACTCCTGAAAAGACAAAATTATAGAAATGGAGAACAAATTAGTGGTTGTCAGTGGTTAAGGAGAAGGTTAGTTAATTCCTAGAGACAGAACACAACTTGCACACTTTTGATATGCAAACCAACCAATGCTGAGGCCATATGCCCACCTGCCCCCATTCTCAGGCTCCTTCAGTCTGAAACACTATCCTCCTGCCCTAAATCACCCCAAGGCCAGGTATCTGACAACTAGAGGCCACCCTTAGAGCCCAGAGCACGCTGAAATTATTAGGACAACCCTAAATCTGCCTACCCTTCCTTGCTTTGCCTTTCCCGCAGAAACCACAATAAAGGCTCTTGCCCACGCTTTCCCCTTGCTCTCTCTGCCTGCTGACCAACCCTGGTGCTTCCCTATGTGGCCCTGCATAGCGTGGAAGCCCCTCCTCTTGGACTGTGAAAACAAACTCTCTTTTCAATTGCAGTTTTCTCCTCATCTGTAGGCCTCAACACACCCAAACAAAAATAAAATCCCAGGCACATTTTAAAAGTGAAATGTTCTGTATCTTGACTGTATCCGTGTCAATATCCTGGTTGTGATGCCGTACTAGAGTTTTTAAGATATGACCATTGTGGGGAAACAGGTACAAACAAGATCTCCCTATATTATGTCTTACAACTGCATGTGAATCTATGATTATCTGAAAATAAAAAGTTTAACGGAAAAAAATGGAAGATTAAAGCAAGTCCCTCCTCTTTCCCATGAATCCACTACTTGAGGTTTTTTGTCAGGAGCCTTTCTCATAGTGAATGGGAGGTTTCAGCGAACAGGAGGGAGCGCCAGAATACTACAGCGCTCCCCAAGTCCTCTCCCCTTTCCAAATGAACCAACCATGGAACAAGTCATTAGGGAGAGTAAAGTCTTTGGGTCAAAATCAAAATTCATAGTTGGTGGGGGAGACACACTTCGAAGGAGGCAATTTAAAGCCATGATCTCAGAGTCATCCTGACAGCAGCAACGTTTGGCTCATGCACCCCTCCGGGAAGCCAGGCATGTGCACGTGTAAGCGGTCCATGTGCATCCTGCCCAGCGTGGCTCCACTGCCCGAGGCCAGGGCTCTGCAGGGCACAGGGGAAGGTGCAGGGACAATGCTGTTACCGAAACTTGCTAATCCAGGCCACAGGAGACAAAGGCCCAAGGGCTGGTCATAAAGCCATTTTCCGTGTTTTCAGTAAATCTCAGTTTCATGTATTTTCTCACAAAACAAACGAGAGGAACACCTGGTGCCTTTTATCAAAACTAGCTCTGGTTCTGAAAATAAACCAGCGGGTGAGTTGGGACTCGGTCTGCGGTCATTTCCGCCCTTGGGAGCAGGCCCTGGACAGAGAAGCCACGTGGGGAGGGAGCCAGGGGCGGCGGGAAGAGGCTGCCACACCTGCTCCTGCATCTGCTTCACGGAACCAGAGCTTCAGGAGGGGCGGCTCTCCCGTCCTCCGGCCACAGGAGCAGGGTGGTCTTCCTGCCCGGCTCGGGCCTCCCAACAACTTCAGCTTTCTGGAGACTCATGTGACAGCTGTGATCAGACCGGACAGATGGTTATGTCCTACAACTCCCACTTGATATCTACCATATATTTTTAATAAGATACCATTCCCATCTTCACATACTTTTCATTGATTTTTTTAAAATTTCTTGAGTTCTGTACAAAAATACCAACTTGCTTGAATCAGCCTCAGCATTTAGTGGATTATTTTTTTCTTTCTCCAGTTTGGTAGGCAGGACCTCATTTGTGGGTTTAGAATTTTAAACTTATCCTTCTCTATGCCCCTAGACACAGCCCACAGGCCCAGAGGGGAGCTGATCACTCCTAGCACCCCCGAAGACCCTCTCATTTTGCAGTTCAAGCATTTGAAACTTGCAATTATTTAGGAAATCCCCAATATATAAACCATACAGGACCAGCAGGTTTTTTTTTTTTTTTTTTTGTGGTACGCGGGGCCTCTCACTGTCGTGGCCTCTCCCGTTGCGGAGCACAGGCTCCGGACGCGCAGGCTCAGCGGCCGTGGCTCACGGGCCCAGCCGCTCCGCGGCATGTGGGATCTTCCCGGACCGGGGCACGAGCCCGCGTCCCCTGCATCGGCAGGCGGACTCTCAACCACTGCGCCACCAGGGAAGCCCATGGACCAGCAGTTTTTAAGAAATGTTTTGCTGTCTAATTAGTTTCCGAAATAAACAGGAGTGTTGAGAGAAACGAGGTGGGGGGAGAGGAAGCACAGAAGAAACGGGAAGTGGAGACTTAGGGGATGCCTGGTCGGCGCACGGCCCTCGGAGGCCCACTTGCCGGCCAGAGGCCACAACCAAGGCTGGCTTTCCAGCACGCAGCGCCGGCAAGGAACAAGAACAACACAAACACAGCTTGCTGGGCTCTTCTCTGACCAGGCCCTGGACACCAAGTCCTCTGCCCCCGCAGGGGCCTTGCTTCATCAGACAGCCCCTCTCTCTCCCACACCATCAACGCTCCTCACTGCGGGTCCTTCCCATCAGCAACTCAACATACTCAACACCTGCCTACCTTTAACAAAGGAAAAAAGACTCCTGATCCCATATCATCCTCCAGCTGCCACCCTCCCTCCTTTAAAGGCCATCTGCGCTCTCACCTCCCACCTCAGGTGGACCTTTCAAATCCACTCCAATCTTGCTTCTGAGCCTACCACCAAGTTCACAAGCACCTTCTTGTTACTGAACCCAAGAGTAAGCTTTCAGCCTCATTTTATTTGCCCCTTAGTGAACTCTGACTATTACTGACCACCTCTTCTTCTAGAAATACTCATTTTCCTCCAGTTTCTTACTAATTTTCCATCTACCTCTCTGGATGCTCAGCCCCAGTCCTCTTTTGAGTGCCTCCTTCCCAGCCATCCCTCATCAGTGATGCTCCAGGGGACTCTGACGAGGAGTCTGATACGACAGGACCACCTCCATGACACCACGGCCTCTGCCATGTGATGATAACACTCAGGCATCTCTCCAGACCTTCAGACACACGGCCGCTCAACAACCCCACCCAGACGTCACACAAGCACCTCAAACTCGGTGTGTCCAAAACCGAGCCAACGGTCCTCCTCCGCCCTCAACCCACCTGGCTGTCTATGTTCCTATCTCAACAGAAAGCATCAACATCCACCCAGATGCCCGGCAAGACACCCTCGTGTCCCTCTGGTCCTTCCGTTTCCTCACCTCTGCACCCATCTCCCAACATTCAACCCATTTCTTTTCTGTGAAAGAATACGTATTCGGGTCCCCATGCCCCATGTTTCCATGTCCCTCAGATCGATCCACTGTTAATGGGTTAGGCTTCCACCCTCTCACTCGACACCAATACAGAGCCTCCAGACTCAGCCCTTTGCCTCAGCACCTACGCCCTCCAATTATTTCCCTTCCTGTACACACCAAGGAAACCTTTAAAAACACAAACCTAAGAACCTTTTCCTTAAAGTCCTTTCGTGACTCCTACCACCCTCAGCATGGCCAATGCCTTCGTGTGGCTTACAACATTCTGGGGTGATCCAGCCTCATCTACCCAAACTTCCTCATCCCCCGCCTTTCACCTGATGGAACCCCTCCCAGGATACTGGAATTCCCAGGGCCTTGCACAATAGCAGGTGGTCAACAAACATCTGTGAAGCCACTGCGTGAAGCAATAAATGAACGCATAACATCAGAAAAAGCTTCACCAAGGAGTTTTCAAAGTGGGTTCTGAAAGATTAGGAAAATTTTATCCAAAAAGCGGGGGGAGGACAGGAATTTTGAAAATACGGAAAAAGTGGGTTTAAGGGTATGATGGTACCCAGTTGCTCCTTATTCCGAATATGAGAGAGTTAAGAGGTTCAATGAGGCTGGAGCAGAAGTGAGTAGAAGGAAGTGAGACAGGAAGACACGCCGAGAGCACGTGCACCGAGTTAAAGGACTTGGATATCTGTCCTTTCTCTGTTTACCCAAGAGGAGGAAGCTCTTGAGGAGAAGATCCACGGCTACCACTGAAACAACATACCATCCGGGCCCTTGCCCCTAGAGGTCTGCCTGGCCCAGAGGAGGGCCAGGGACAGGAAGCTGGGCGCAGAGCCTGGGGTGGGGGAGGGGGGCAACTTGGTCAATCCATCCTTCAGCCCCCAAATTTCACTTTAACGAACACTTGCTTGAGTGAGAATAGAAACTGACAAAACGTCACAACATTTCTAGAAGGCACTGGCAATACTTCGCAAGTTTAAAATGTGAACACTCTGACCCCGTAATTCCAACCTATGAAATTATTCTACGGCACTAACAGGGTGACCACACCAAAATACATACACAAGGATGTTGTTTATCACGTTAAAAACAAAAAATGGAAACAAACTCATGTCCTTCAATATGGGATTATTAGCCAAATTTTGGTACAGCCAGACCATAAAATATGCATTATTAAGAGGATGTGATCTATCTCTATGGACTGATACAGAGCTATGCCCACAATATATTTTTTTAAGTTATGACAGTATAAACAGTACCATCCCATTTGTATTTTTAAAATATCTTTTTTAAAAAAAACTCACAAACCTAAGTCCCGGATTGTGACAACACGACATCCCTTGAGACTTTCTAAACTTTAAATCAGGAGAGGTCAAAAAATAACAGGAAAAGCTAGCACAGCACTTCCTGAGATAGACTTGTGGTGACCACGTGTACAGATTATTTAAGAAGGACTCGACTTAGAGCAGTGGTTCTCAAAGTGTGGCCTCTGAACCAGCAGCACCAAGACCACCCGGAAACTGGTTAGAATGCAAACTCTCAGCCCCACCCCAGACCTACTGCAGCAGGAATCCGGGGCGTGGGGTCCCCCAGAGGAATGAGGCCTATGAAAGCTTGAGAATCCCCAACTGGGACATCTGGGAACAGTCCTTGAACTAGGGGATAATCTGTCACTTCAGAGTCACTGTGCCGAAAGACTCCTGTGTGTCAGGTGGGGTTTCTCAGGAAGGGAATGAAGGAGGTCTTAGATTGCAGTGAAGAAAAAGGAAAAAAAAGTCTCCTAGGCTCTCTGAGGCCAAGACTCAATTTGGCGGGGCCCCTACACGTGGCAATTGTAAACGCCGTTAGGTAGAACGAAGGTAGCCAACAGCAAGGCAGAGGCCGGGCAGGGAGGGATCGGAGGACGGACCTGGGCCTGGGCCTCAGCAGCAATATTCGCTGAGCCTCACTCTCTTGTTCCCATCGTCCTCAGAGCTCCAGAAAAGTCTCATGAAAAGTAATTCTGGTCTCAGCTGTTCTGTGGGAAACCGTGGAAGGTCACAGAACAAGGGAGTGGAAGGGAAAGCAGTGTCCATCCCCACTCAGGCCAGGAAGAGGGGAGCAGTCTTGCCAGGTTAGCGGGGGAGATGCACCCAGACAAGGGCGACCTCACAGATGTCACCAACAAAAATGGTGCAGTGCGGTGGCAGGGGAGAAGGCCAGAGCCAAAGGACCCCAAGCACGCTTGAGCCGGTGCCCTGGGAAATGCTCAGGAAAAGCTGGAGGAGAGACACTGGGCAGGCCTCAGGGTATGGAAAAAAGGGAGCAACTTCTAGAAGTTAAGCTGGAGAGGGTCGTGTTGTCACAATCCGGGACTCAGCAAGAGAAATGGGGAGATCTGGAAAGCTAGATCTGAAAGATGGAACAGTCTTTTAGGACTTTCCTTCAAAGCACTTATCACAATTTTATCTTACATTTACTTGTATGATCATTTAATTGTCCTTCTCCCTATCTAGACTTTAAGCTTCATGAAGGCAGGAATGTGTTTTCATTCACCACTATACCCCCAGCTCCTAGATAGACAGCACATAGTAGGTACCCAAAAATACAGGTTGGACAAATAAACAACTTAAAATTAAAACACTCTGGAGTGTTTGCTTATTCTTTCTCTGTATTATTGTTGACTTTTTGTTTTTGCCAAAAAAGTGTATCATCATATGAAATTATGTCACCGAGAAGTATATTATCAAGGGAAGCAACTTCCTTTTTGGAAAGAAAGAGTCATCTCACAAATACAGTGTTGTGGCTTTAGTCTGTGAGTTGTAAACACTCACTGAGAAAGGCAAGAGAATGCAGGTAAAAAGTATGATGTATTTCATTGGAAATACACAGAAATACACCCAACAGTGGTCATCGGTGATGTCCAGCTTGATGCCCTTAGACACTGCAACATCCCCGAGGGACCTGGTAATCAAAGGTCAATTCTGTGCAGAGGAGTTTTAGCATGAAGTGCTCCCAAGGCATCACGATTCACCGAAAACTGCCCATCCCATAGGATAAAACGGCACGTGCTACCACGCATCTACAACACAGAGTCATCCTGCCAGGGACCGTGGACACATGAGACCCACCCGCCCTCCGAGGGCAGGGAACCCCAGTCACTCCCAGATCTGAGAGCATGAAAGCGAGGGGCAGAGAGTGCAGGCTATTTCAGAGGGGACTGCAGAAATAGGGACAATAAATTGAGAAGTTTGGCAAATAATCCCCAGCCCCCTAGCCTAGGAAGCTTCCCCTGACCTGCAGAGAAGTTACAAAATTAAATTTTTATAAACAAACACTTGGCATCTTATACTTCAAGCAGCAACAGGGCCTCTGCTCATTTAAAGTGGTTGTACCATCGAGGGTCAGCAGCCCATCTAGCGCCTAGCTCTTGGGGCTGCGTGTCACGGTACTTAACGTGCCCTGTGCACAGGGATTAATCCTCCGGCAGATGCGACAGAGAGAGGCCTGGCCACGGTCCGCAGCAGAGCCTCCCCAGCCACCGCACTTCTGTCTCAGCATCTCTGCAGCCCGGCCACCACTCAACGCCTCGCACTTCGGTTTGGATGTTGACCTCACACGAAACTCCTCCGGATAAAAGGAAAGGGGAGTGCCTCCCTGCCTGCCCACCCCGTGCTTTCCCTCATTCCCCTTGAACTCAGGGTCAGACCTCTGAGGAAGCAGTTGCTTATCTGGGAAGAGTCCAGCGGTCAGTCCAAAGAGAGGACTCCCGCCTCCCTCCCTGAAAGGGCTTTCGGAGGGAGCTCGGACACCCTGCCTCGGCGTGCAGGGGCTGGGTAATTGCCGGGCTGACCCTCTGGAGCCTCCTGCCCTGCTCACCTTTCATGATAATGCCCGGTACAGCCTCATCATGAAATGTGCTTATTAATCTTACTCATTTGACACTGCGCTCTTCTGCCCTGAGCTAGATGTTAGGAGAAAATGATAGGGATAGATTCTGCTCCTGTCAGACTTACCAAGACTTTCAGAAAACCAGACTATCAAAGGCCATCTGTCGCCCACTAGCCAAGCATTCACGGTGACCCCGAAGGTACAAGCGGAATGTTAAAGACACAGATCCGCAAGAGGGAACAGCGAGAAGACCTGGGCCACACCCCAGGCACCCCCCACCGCGCCCCCAGAGAGCCACCGCGGAGCCAGTCCTCCCAGAGATGGCACACACCAAGCCCCTGCCCTGATTCACGCCTCACTGCTTCACAGCTAATTCATCAAAAGACACTTGGGCTTCTCAAATCAGGAACATTTTTATTAGCTTCCCCAGGAGTTTTATGGCACAAAGCCATACCTAAGGATTCTATCTTATGGCAAGTTATACATTCAAACAGTGCTCTGAAGTCAGGCAGCAGGTAAGACTCGAACCTTTGTCAAAAAAGATTCCCCCGTTCTTTCACTTTTAAAATGTTTATAAGCTTTCAAACAGTTGGGAAAGTGACGTGGAGCATTTTAACAGGCTTCCCCTTCTCACACGGGGCCCGGCACGGGCCGACGCAAAACGCACCGCGCTGTTCGCAACGGGCGCTGATCTTGCCCGCCCGCCTCCTCCACCTGGGGACATCTGGCAATGTCCGGACACGGTTTTGGTTGTCACAACCCGGGGGTTGGTGCTATTGGCATGTAGTAGGGAGAGGCCAGGGATGCTGCCCAGCTACACGCTATTTTCTGATCCTCTGGCCCAAAACGTCAGTAGGGCCGAGGTTGAGAAACCCTGCCTTTGGGCTTCTTCTGGACTAGGCATGGCATCCCTCCCACCCCGGGACATCGGACACTGATCGAATCACCGTGCCAGGTTTTCAGGGCCGGCTAATGAGACTTGTATTCTTTTATGTATTCTTGGCGCACGTTTTCAGTGAGCAAGAATAAAACGTCACCATAAACAAAATGAGGAAAGTGAAAATAAGACCACCTTAGAAGCTCAGAACACATGGCAACAGAGTCACTGTTAACTAAACCCTCCCAATAGCTCCTCTGCACTTTTTAAGCTTCCCCCAAAACGGAATTTACCTACTGAAAACACAAAATAACCAATTCCAGCCATCGGTACTGCTGAACACCACCACAGACGTCTGCTGAAAAGCAAAGCAAGTTCTCTGCTATACTGCGGTGATGTGGTCAGTGAGAGCCCTGGACTTGGGAGGGGGTCTGGTCCTGATTCACCACTCCCAAGGGCTGGGGCTCCGTCACTTCCCTTCTCAGAGCTTGAGTTTTCCTGATCAGCACAGTGGAGAGAAAGCAACTTCCCCTCCCAGCCTCCAGGGAATCGTGAGAGCCAGATGAGTTCACCGGTAGGAAACTGCTTTGTAAACTGTAAGGGGCTATATAAACATATGTCGATACATCTATGACATTTATACATGTAGGACAATCTGTGACAACAAACCAAGGGTCTTTCAGACTCCTGGATCCTTTTCGTGAAATGTCACAGCTAGAAATGACTTTGGAAATCAACTAATCCAACCCTTTAATTTTACAGAACGTGAAGATGACCATCACAGAGGTCAAGTGACCCAGCTAAGGTCACAAAACAGCCCAGACGGGCTCAGGTCATCTACTCCCAAAGCAGGACGCTCCCCACGCCTTCCCATTGGTGACGTCTTCCCTCCCTGTTTTAAGTTCCTAGAGAGAAGAAGCACATCTTACACACAGGGTTCAGAGGGCCTTGAACACAGGAGATAACTATTTGCCGAATCAGCGAATCTTGACTTACTACGTCGTAGCCTGTCGGGGCTCGGTTCCGAGAAGCCACCACCCCCACTCCCGTGATGGGATCCATTGACGTCTCTGGCAAGGCTTCTGAAAGGTCTTTGACTTCAGGCATGGCGGATTGCTCCTGGTTCCAAAAAGGAAAAAGAAAGCGTACAATTCAAACCGAGCATTTAAAGTGAACGATGTAAAGTCTCGCACAGACAGAACCAGCATCTTGGGGCAAATATCCTGAAGTAAGCTCCACGTACCTGGACTGGCTAAGGGAGCCCTGGACCCTTTCCTCAGATCAAGAATTCAAGTCATCTCCGGCCCCTGCTCTTCTCAAGTTAGCTTGGAACACTCTCCTGCCCAGCTGCCTGACTTCTGAACAGATACCACCACCTTCTCTGAGGACAAATCAGACACGGCTAAATCTAACAGTACCTTCCGTCTCTCTCCCTCACAATACCTCCCTGCGGAAGTGCAGCCTTCCAAATCCACAGCCTCTACCATATCCAAGGGTGGACTGTTCGGGCAGCAGAGCTTTGCAAACACACAGAAGGAAGTGCTCTGGGCATGGAGGCCAAGGCACGGCACTGGAGTCCAGGCTCCATGACTTACTAGCTGGTGACCGGGCAAGCAAGCGGTCAGGACACTGACAGTCGCAGAGCTGCTGTGGGAACTAAAGGAGTCACGTAAATCAAGGGCCTGGAGAGGTTCTCTGGCACATAGTAGGCGCTCAACAAAAAGCAGATGAGACTGGAGGGTTTGGGATACAAAGGTCCAGTGTAACTGGCCAGAAACATGGTTGGTGCTGCTCCCAAGAGGACTGGCGGGTCCCCCTTTGTTGTGTTTAATCCCGCAGGTCATGTGGGCACTTACTCAAAGCTAAACACTAACAATGACCATAATTCTTGTTGGGCACTTTGGGAGAAAGGGAGGTAAATGAAATTATTATTCTGCTGCTGATTGCCTCTTGACGTGACCAGAGGAGACAAGCAGAATATAGAGAGCACTGGGTCTGGGCAGCTCGAGTGCAGTGCACCAGAAAGCAAATAAAAAACGTAACACCTCATGTAAATGACTGTTAGTGCTTTTAAAAGGACAAGTGGCGAAAAAGAGCAAGTTAAATTCTACCTCCTTCTGCAGCAATTGAATTCCACTGGCTGTAGGTCTGCCAGATCTCTCAAGGCTGGTTACTGCTTCTAAAGAAAACCAAACACCCTGCCTAACTAGGCAGGCAGGAGGAATAGTCTTAGTTCTCAGCCTAGAATCAGAAAAGGCAGAGGCTATTAAAAATGACTACAGCCTCCTGAATAGAAACAACCAGAATGCTGTATGCAAGTTACCGTGTAATCAGCGTCCCCTGGAACCCACGAAAGGCTCCAGAAACAGACTTGTCAGTGCAACGGAGCCAAGTCTCGGGTCAAGGCTAGGAAGTGCCTGGCAGCAGCCACACTCTCAGCTTCTGTTTATGACAAAAGCCAAACTAAGTTATGCTTTACTTAATTCTACTGAAAATAAGCTTCTAGAAGCACAGGGTGGGGGGACAGGACACCAAACCACATCACTGCATCGTTTTCTATTTTCAAATTTCACTTACTAGGCAGCTTTATCTGCATAAAGAACAGGGCTTAATGCTTCCTGCACACAGTAGGTACTAATTAAATATTTATTGACGGAATCCGCATGCATGCCCCCAATAAAGAAGGTTTAGAATTAAATATCTGCACCAGCCCAATCCAAAGCAAATATTGATCAAAAAGTACCTCACTTGGAAAACCCCATACTCCTGGTAACATGTAAATAACGTTGCTGCAGTTTGCAAAATATTGGTACCTGCTGTTGGTTACCAAAATGCTTTGCAATTAACAACTCATTAATAGAATGTACAATTCTGCCAGTGCTAAAATATCATGCTGTGAATTTAATAAAGAACATCAGAGGTAAGTGTTGTTGTTGTTGTTGTTGTTTTTAAGATAGTAGGGCTTCTACTATCTGAGAGAGAGAGGGGGGAAGTGAGCATGGGAATAAATAAGAAACATTTTATTAGCTGAGAGATGCCCGTCCTCGGGTCACCACATCCTCGGCCACGTACTGATGACAATGGCCCTCCTCTGCTCTGCACCGTGAGCCAGGGCAGGGGGCTGACGCCGCTGCTCCCACAATGCACCGGCGGACAGCCCGGCACCGGGCCCCAAGATGGCTGCGGGCGGCCTCCCCGAGCAGACAAAGAAGCCGGCGGCCGGGCCTGCGTGCCTGGTCACGGCCCGGCCTGCAGGCTGGGAGGATGCGGCAGTCAGGGCATTAGCACGGAGCATCTCGGATGCACGCCTCCCTCTTTCCTCCACCCCCCCCCCCCCCCCTCTTTCCTCCACCCCACCCCCCCCGCCCCCCGCAGTGACCGTGCCCTGGGGATCCAGCAGCCTTTGTGAGATACAGACAAATGACTCCTCTCCACGCGGAGCTCCGCGGTGGAGGAAGCACCACCACCAGCAAGGGAAGCTTTTAATGAGAAACGCCCAAGATATCCACAGCAGAGGCAATCACTCAAAGCAGCCTGCCCTGAATTACATATTTTCTGACTGCAAATTACTCTTAACAGCGTCTCTACCGTCACTTCAATTGACCTTCCTAACAAAAGGCCATTTATTAACTAGCTCTCGGTGCTCCCCGGGCTGTGCGAAGCCTCCAGCCAGAAGGGATGGCACCACTGTGTCCGCGGCTGCCCGGGTCACAGGCCAGGCCTCTGCGAGGGGGAGAAGAGGCCATTAATGCCGGGCTGCAGAGCAGACCTGCCGCAGGGAGAGGAGTGGGGGGAGCAGAGTGTTTAAGGCCAACATTAACCTGTCTTGCAAGATGCGATGCTGGGCTACAGCAGAAAACGTGAAGGCCTACTCGCAACAGCTGGTGTCATCCTCAGCACTCCCCGCCCAGCACCCACCTCTATCTCCAAATCCTAGCTGCACACGGAACACACTAACACACCTCCCCGCATCTGAACAGCACCCTGCAATTACCAAAAAGCTTTCTCGGGCTCCTTCTCAGTCGATGCTCACACCGAACCTAGAAAGTGGCTGGGGCGTATTATCCCTATTTTAGAGGAGAAAAACAGAAGCCTGGAGTTCTCAGACACCACGAGTTGGCAGAGGGCAGAGCCCAACAGGACCTCTGGCCCTCCTTCCCCAGTCTGGTCTGCTTTCCATACACTGTGCAGAGAGAGACGGATATCCCATCCGATATTCTCATCCGATATCCCATCAAGAAAGCACTTTGAACACCAATTATATTTTAAAATGCCAACGCTCTTCTTTCTCTAGCTGTAGCCCAGTAACTGAAGCAAGGGGGAGAAAAGTACAGAAAGACAGAAGTAACATGGGATTAATTTTCCCCACACCTCAGTTTCAAGATTCAACATTTCCCTCATAAATAATTTACAACAATAAAAATGAGCTAAGGCCATGTTTGTGTACGACGGAGGTAAATTTAGACCTAATGAGGGAGATCTGAGCCCTGCACAGGAGGGGATAGGTTGATGATGTATAGCACGGTGTGAGTGTGATCCATGGCGCACGGGGGCTCCATTACCAACTGGAAGTCACAGGGCCAACCGGGGTGGAGGGGCAATTGGGGAAACTTCTACCGTCCCAGCTGTGGCTGCAAGGAGGGCTTCCAAAGAAAAAGCCAAAAGTTGATGCAGTATTTTAGAGGCCAAGATAACAGATGTTGAGATTTCTGAGAACTACAGGATTGAGCCAACCTGAAGCTAAGTCGGTTCCCAGTAAATGCCGGGTAAGAAATGAAGATGGCGGCAGCACCTGGGAGTCACATCTGCCCTCGGGCACGGAGAGAGTACATTGGCGACACTGACCTTGAGCTAGTCCTCCTAGCTTGACCTCGCAGGTCATTTGGTCCCTATCCCAGCCTCTACCCCGAGTGTGCAGCCAGCCTAACTCAGGTCACTGCCAAGGCTGGGGGCTACAGAACCTCGCTCTGGACAGGCGTGCCCGTGTCTGCCCCGAGGGGATTTCTCTGCAAGGTGGGGAGAGAGACAGAGAATGAGAGAGAGAGAGAGAGAGAGAGAGAGAGAGTGTGTGTGTGTGTGTGTGCGCGCGTGCGTGTGTGTGTGTGTTGTACGTACTGGGACTAGAGGGACTGGATGGGGTCAGTTAGGGTGAGGTGTGATTTCCACGCCAGCAGGATTTTCTCCATGCTGTGCTCAATGAGTTCTATCCAATAACACTGGTTAAGAGAACGGCTTCCTGCGTGAGCCTGCAATGCTGCAAACGGTGCCTGGGGGAGGCCCCAGCTCCCAGCACTGCAGCACCTCACCAGTGCTGTCATCCCAGGTTCACAGAGAAATGAACTTTAACTATAAAGCCCCTTCATACAGACAGCACACGGCTCCCTTGTAGCTGATCAAAGAATTACTACAACAGTGTGCTTAATCCCTAAAAGTCAGCAGTGCTGGGCTTAACTGATGCTGAACATTGTTTCAGAATCAAAGGCGTGCCTCCCGGCCCCAGTCTGGGAGAAAACTAAGCTACTGTATCACAGTTGAAAACTCAGGGGAACTTTGATATCATCTCTGTTTAATTTCCCCGGCCCTGTGAGCCTGGGGTTTATCTCGTTTTATCAGCTCCTGTACTGAAATCAAAACCCAACTAGCAGAGCTCAGACCTCTCTCCACGGAGGCCCTTCCAGCAGCAGGGTGGGGTGCAGGCCGAGGAGTTTAAAGCACTTTGCGCGGGGGGAGGCAACAACTGCCGGGGGGCAGGGGGTGCTGCCTTCAAAGGAGGCGCAGCAGGGACCCCGGGCGAGGAAGGAAGGCCGACTCAGAAGCAGAGACCTCACTGCCCACCAGGGCTGAAGGCGGGACTCGCACACAACTTTGGAAGAGAGTAATTTCAAAGTATTGCGGGGGGAGCAGGTTAAATTGGGTTACTGTAGTTGAAATGACAAAACCAGTGAGTTAATTAAGTCCCTACAGAAGGATAAGCTTGTGATCAGATTGTTTGAAATCCAAAGTCAAGGGCACAAAAGACAAACTGTCTGCCCACATCTAGCAGCTTGTGGGGCTGGGGAAAAGCAGTGGATAAATATTTCACTCCCTGTGGGAAACGGCCGAAGAGCAGGGCCTCCGCTGAGAATGGCCGTTCCCCAGTAAAAGCTCTGGCTCTGGCCATCGTGCGGCAGCTCTCTGCCTGTTTCCCAGCAGCAGCAGTGGTACCAGTGGGCTGCGGGGAACCCATGCCCTCTCCTCTGTTGCTCCATATTCCTGGCACCTTCCTGCTAACAAATCTTAAGCGCGGGACAGGCCAGGGCAGGCCAGGCCAGGCTTCACCAATGCACCCACGACACACACAAATACACAAACTGGGCCACCTCAGGCAGCCCTGGTGCAGAGCCCTACCTCCTAAGGAGACTGCAGGCTGAGGCCAGAGTCTCTGCGGCAACCAGGCAAATGGCCAGCCAGCTCTGGGGGCTGCCCATGGGGGACACAGGCTGAGAGGCGTCCACTACGGAACCTCAGGATAGCATCCTGGCGCCACCTGTACTTGGGCCTGGACCACTTTATCTAGTGACCAGTCAGAAACCAAACCGTTCTGACAAATGCTGTTGAGTACGACCTGGTGGCAACAGGCCGCAGGCTGCTGAGAAGGCTGCTAAGATACTGGGGAACTAAAGCAAATATTTTCCTAAGCTCCCCTAGATCACAAAGAACTTTCCAGCTAGGGAACTAACAATGGCAAGCACTTCCTTTTTCTCCAGTGAAGGTCTGTTACTTCTAAAAGGAGAATCTGGTACACAAATGCATCCATTCCATCAGACCTATGTTTAGACTGATATTAACCATTTGATTACCAAGCAGATTTTCCATAAACCATGTGAGATGGCCCTGCGGTCTGGGCTGCTGCAGCCGGGACAGTGCAGTGCTAGATCCCAGAGTTCTCTCTCCCCAGATAAATCAGGATCAAGTTCTACAGCACTGCCGTGGCCAAAGGCCTGCCCCTACAGGCCCAAATGTGAAAAACCAGGGAGCCTGGTGCTGGGGAGGAGGGGGCCTTCTCCAGTACACCGTGAGCCCCACCGCAACCTGCAACTCGCTCACAGTCACTGCAAATGAAGGTCGTCCCCCCCAACTCCCATCAGGTCTAGTGTCATACTGTCCCCCAGAGAGAAGGAAGAAGGACACTGACAGAAGGCGGATGCCCTACAAATGAACAAATGAGGTCCCAAGAGCAACATTCTCTTGATATTCGGTGACATAAAACGGTCACAGCCTTGGCTTGATGGCCACAGTGTCCAGAGTAAAAATGTCACCTCAACGCCAGGCAAATGGGCTCCCAGGCCAGAATCATCAGAACACCTGGCTTCAGGTCAGCAGACACCTCCCATCACCACCACCCGCTCTGTGACTTGCACCTGGGTCTTGGGAGTTTCTTTGGTCATATAATCAATCTGCGTGCTGATGACTTCCAAATTACCCCCACGGCCCGAACTTTTCTGCTGAGACTCAGACGAGTGTATCTAGTACCCTGCTGGCTACTGTCACCCACGTGTCCCATTAATACCTCAAACCTGGCTGACCTTGCCATCCTCCCACGTGAAGCATCTCCCACGTTCCTGGTACCTAACAGGACCTAGTGCATAACAGTCAGCCCACAAACGTTTACGGAGAGCCCTGTGCTGAGCATGAAACAATGGTGAAGATGGAAACCCCAGCATTCTGGATGAGGAGTTCTCAAACTCTAGCATGCATGAGTCATCTAAAGAATTCGTTAAAACAGAGTCTTAAACCCACTCCCAGAGATACTGATTCAACAGGTCTAGGATGGGGCCTGAGAAGCTGCATTTCTTTTCTTTTTTATAAATTTATTTTATTTTATCCGTTTTTATTTTTGGCTGTGTTGGGTCTTCGGTGCTGTGCACGGGCTTTCTCTAGTTGCAGTGAGGGGGGATACTCCTCGTCGCAGTGCGCGGGCTTTTCATTGCGGTGGCTTCTCTTGTTGCGGAGCACGGGCTCTAGGTGCACGGGCTTCAGTAGTTGTGGCGCTCAGGCTCAGTAGTTGTGGCACACAGACTTACTTGCTCCACGGCATGTGGGATCTTCCTGGACCAGGGATCGAACCCGTGTCCCCTGCATTGGCAGGCGGATTCTTAACCACTGCACCACCAGGGAAGTCCCAGAAGCTGCATTTCTAACAAGATCCAGGTGATGCTGAAAGAGCAGGTCCATAGTCCAAACTCTGACTACAAGGCAGTAGGTACTCATTAGATGTTTGATGAAGGAAGGAAGGGAGGGAGGGAGGAAGGAACCTGAAGGTCATCATCCATGGGGAACGGCCTCAGAGTAAGTCCCCCAGTCTTTCCCTCCCCAACACAGGTTGCCCAAGAGCACCCAGTTCCTCCCCTATGGCACCCATCCCACCATTCAAAACCTGGGTCACATCTCCCATTCACCCCAAACCTTCCCCACTGCCCAGCCAGACAGGTGCTGTCACTAAGAATCCCGATTGTTGCCCAAGGACATGGCCTTAGCACATACATGTGCACACATGCACGCATGCACATACACACTTACACACAGTCTTGCCTCTCAGAAGGCTATAATACTCTCCCTAGCAGAACATCAGTTGTGCAAAGGTATATGTCCACCACAGTGCCTAGCCCACAATGAGAACTCAGTAAATGGATTACAGATGGATGGATGGATGGACGAGAGGATGGATGAATGAAGTTCCTGTCCTCCTCTCAAAATCACCTATGTTTCATCGGATTAAGGAGGGCATGTAAAGCAGCAGAGGCAATGGTGAGAGTGCCACGCTGGGGTCACTGATGCTCCATGCAGGACAAACACCACGATCCCAGGGCTGGGCCGTCTGTCGAGGAAGGGAGGTGGCACTCCAGGGGGTTCCAGAAGCGGGTGTGACTCAGCTGGAGCAGGCTGGATGAGGGCCTGGCAGGAGGCTGCACAAAGACTCCCCTAAGGAGTGTGTAAAAACTACAGCTGCCTGTTCCAACCCCCAGGTTCTGATCTAATTGATCCGGGCTGGGTCAGAGACTGGAGAATGCAGAGCCCAGGTGCAGTGCCACTGTGCTGGGTGACACAGCAACGAATAAGTCATGGGTACCACCTGCAGGGCTCACGGGCTGGAGGAAATGTCCCGAAAGAAAGGGACCGCAAATGAGGCGATGCTCCCTTTTGCTGGGCAGTCAGGGAGCTGGCCTTCCTGAAAGACGGAGGGTGCAGAGTACTGCAAGGAGTGCAGGCAGAAGACACGGCACCACCGGTGGCGTGAACAGTCCCGGACTGTCTGGGGAACTGTAAGTGGCAGATGGGCTCCGAAACAAGCTTATGAAACACTTAAACAAACAAACAAACAAATAAACAAAACCGTTAAAAACCTGTCTGCACTTCTCTGCTATTTCTAAGGTCTAAGTAATGATGTGGATCTACAGGAAGGAGCGCCCCAGTGGTCAGAAGGAAGAGATTCCCAAGTCTTGCGTTCCTATTTCCTCTCCTGTAAATGAATGCTTCTCAAGCCAAGGCCACTTCCTGCAGACCCAATAGGGCCTCTTCATGCTATTAGCTCAGGGAAGGACTGGGAGGTAAAGCAGAGGAATGGAAGCGGTGCAGACTTGGGACTCAGAGGGACCAGGGCTTGAGTCGCAGCTCTGACACAGCTGTGTGACCCCAAGCAACTCAACTGAATTGGGCCTAAGTTTCCATGCCCCTCAAATTGGAATAATGGATGATAATATTTTCTTTACAGGGTTTTAACGTGTATAAAGAACTTCCATCAAAAGATACAATCAACAGGGCTTCCCTGGTGGCACAGTGGTTGGGAGTCCGCCTGCCGATGCAGGGGACGTGGGTTCGTGTCCCGGTCCGGGAGGATCCCACGTGCCGCGGAGCGGCTGGGCCCGTGGGCCATGGCC
>NW_021146036.1:24582-45471 GCF_002837175.3 Physeter macrocephalus
AGGCCCGGGTACCGCAAAAAAAAAAAAAAAAAAAAAAAGATACAATCAACAGAGTGAAAAGACATCCGAAAGAATGGGAGAAAATATTTGCAAATCATATATCTGATAAGAGGTTAAAATCCAAATCTATTAAGAACTCCTACAACTTAGCAATAACAAAAAGCAAGTAACTCGATGAAAAAATGGGGAAAGGACTTGAAAAAGGACATGTCTCCAAAGCTGATATACAAATGGCCAACAAGCATCTGAAAAGATGTTCAACATCATTACTCATTAGGGAAATGCAAACCAAAACCACAGTGAGATATCATCTCATACCCATTAGGATGGCTGCTACCAAAAACCAGAAAATTAGTGTTGGTGAGGATGTGGAAAAATCGGAAACCTGGTGCACTGTTGGTGGTAATGGAAACGCAGCAGCTATGGAAAACAGTGTGGTGATTCCTCAAAAAATGAAAAATAGAATTACTATATGATCTGGCAATTCCACTTCTGGATATATACCCAAAAGAATTGAATACAGGGTCTCAAAGAGATATTTGTACATACATGTTCACAGCAGCATTATCTGCCATAGCCAAAAGGTGGAAGCAACCCAAGTGTCCATAGACAGATAAATGGATAAGCAAAATGTGGTCTATACATACAATGTAGTATTATTCAGTCTTAAAAAAGGAAGGACATTCTGACACATGTTGCAGTGTGGGTGAACCCTGAAGACATTATGCTAAGTGACATAAGGCAGTCACAAAGAGACAAATACTCACAAATATGATTCCATTTATATGAGGTACTTGGAGTAGTCAAATTCCTAGAAAGTAGAACGGTGGTTGCCAGAGGCTGGGGAGGGGGAAACAGGAGTTTTATGAGTACAGTTGACCTTTGAACAATGAAGGGGTTAGGAGTGCCAAACCTTCCAGCAGTCGAAAATCCGTATATACCTCAGAGTTGGCCCTCCAAATTTGGAGTTCCTCTGTATCTGTGGTTCTGCATCTGGGGATTCAACCGACCGCGGATGGTGTAGTGCTGCAGTAGTTACTATGGAAACAATTCCACATATAAGTGGACCTGCGCAGTTCATACCCATGTTGTTCAAGAGTCAACTGTATAGAGTTTCAGTTTTGCAAGATGAAAAAGTTCTGGAGATTCGTTGCACAACAGAATGAATGTACTTAATGCCACTGATGTATACGTTTAAAAACAATTAGGATGGTATGTTTTATTTTGTGTGTTTCACAATATTTTTAAAAAGCATCTATAACTGGGGTTCTCAAATTTCAGAAAGCATCAGTACAACCCCAGATTCTTGTTAAACATGCAGATCCTGGGGCCCCTTCCCCAGATATTGATTCAAGATCTGGGTTTGAGGCCCTGGATTCTGCATTTTAATAAACATCCTAAGGATTCTTAGTTCATCAAGAATTCATTTATTTCTCTCTCCTAAAGGATATTCTTTTGAACATTTTGCTGTGCTGATCAGTATCTGTTTGAAAAAAAAAAAGTGTGTGTGTGTGTGTGTGTGTGTGTGCGCGCGCGCGCGCGTGTGTGTGTAGAACGATCCCGTGTTGATCCTAGCCACAGGCCCAGCAAGAAGGCCCTGCAGTCTGCAGGGGAGTATGAGCTGCAAAGCTCTAGTATGTGGCCCACAGGCCTCTCACATTTCAGCCTACACAAGCTCTGCATCCCGCCAGAAGTGTGTCAGGTAAACCAGCGCTTGCCCACAGGATGTCCCCAACAAGAAGGCAACGTCAAGCACACCCCGCCTCCCAAGCAGCTGGGGAGAAGAGATGTGAGGTAGGCAACCCCGCTGCAAACAGTGCCGACAGCTCAGGGAAACCACAACTCCCAAGGGCGGCCCAGCGAGCACGAGCACGAGAGGCCAAGGAGAGCCAGTGGGGCCAGTGCAACGCTGGTCAGGGAGTGC
Source organism: Physeter macrocephalus (assembly GCF_002837175.3). NCBI lineage: Eukaryota > Metazoa > Chordata > Mammalia > Artiodactyla > Physeteridae > Physeter > Physeter macrocephalus. The sequence continues at coordinate 26,507 of NW_021146036.1, forward strand.
CTCAGAGAGAGCGAGAACAGCCTGGGGAGAGGCAGCTCCTTCAAGGAACCCAGGCCTCCCCTCCCACAAGCCAACGCGCAAACGAGACTGCTCACTCAACCACAGCCAGCTAAATACAGTGTTCTCAGCCCACCGCATCCAACCATGTAGTCATCTGTTATCTTCACCACCATAATAGCACCTTTGACATTTCCCACTCTTGACTCCAACACCATCATGACTTTCCAGTGTGGCAAGGATGTCGCTCTTTGAGCACGAAGCATGGAGCAGTTCAAACCTGCTAAGGCAGAGGGGCCGGGAACACTTGGATTCTGATGCCCCCACAAGCAAATCTGCTGTGAAACTGATAGAGATGAGCCTTCAGCACCACTCCCCCTTCCAAGGCCCTGAGAGGGGATCACAATGTGTTCACACAGTTGTATGGTTTTGTAAAGCACCAAGATATCCTTGTACACAAACAAGATATTCTTGCATTGCTTTTCTTATACTCCTCCCCCACCACAATAAACTGTCAAAACAGCAGACCCACAAAACCGGGGTCTGACGTTAGATCCCACTTACATTTAGTGAGGACCCACAGTGTCACACACATTCATACACATTAGCCCATTCAGCCTTACGGGGTAGCTGTTATTCTTAGGCCCCTTTAACAAATGAGGAAACAGGGATTCAGAAAGGTCCCATGAGGTTTCATAACTTGCCTAGGGTCTCCTGGGTTCCAGGAGGTAAACTGACTTTCTAAGCCCAGTATTCTTTCTACTCTACCATCCCTTCCTAGTGGCCCTAAATAATAACCACAAACAGAAAGGCACTCTAAAAAAAACTGAAGTTACTCTTCTGATTAACCAGTCAACAAACCCTTAATAATAACCACTAATTTTTAATTTTTTTAACCACGCCATGCAGCACGCAGGAGCTTAGTTCCCCAACCAGCGATCAAACCTGTGCCCCCTGCAGTGGAAGCGCAGAGTCTTAACCAGTGGACTGCCAGGGAAGTCCCAATAACTACTAATTTCTATTAACTACTTGCCCTGTGGCATGAATGGAGCTGAGCACTTCTCTTATAATATTTCATTTACTTCTTACTACAATTCTATGAGATAGATATTATCATTAGCCTCACTCTACAAATGAGGAAACTGAGGCTCAGAAAAGTTCACTAATTTCCCTAAGAACACACAGTAAGTAGGAAAGCCAAGGCTTAAGCTGAGGCCTAATTATAAAGTCCTTGCATTTAATCATGGTGCACTGTTCCAGCTAAAAGTGGGGAAAAGCCCACCAGCGGGAAGGAGGCAGGGCAGGGAAATGCCTTCAGCATAAATCAAGAGTGCGGCCTAAAAGCTAAAAGGAAGGAATGAAAAATGTGGATTAAAGAAGATGATCCTAAGCCCAAATGAACCAGTAATTGCTATGTCAACTGCTGCACGTGGGTCTTGGTGCCCAGGTCCCAGAGAGGCAGCATTTAAATATTCTATGCATGGCACAATATCTTGAAATACCTGGTTCAATTTCCCACAAGCAAGAAAGGTGTCACCTGTCTCCTGTACTAATCTTCTGAGTACACTGGGTTTTTGAGTTAGTCTAGGCTTCCACACAGCTTATCTCCTAACTTTTCTAAGGCTTTTCTGGTGCAGCTGATAAGATTTTCTTGCCCTGTTAAAATGAGATGAGATCCAGCCAGCTGTCGAGAAATGTACAATGAGATTATACTGAGAAGGAATCACGGAGACAAAGGCCCCTAAAGAGACTCTGGCCTGCTGTCTGCTTTGTGGCAGAAAACTGAGCGGGGGCAGGTTCGTGGGGGGCGGGGGGCGGGGAGCAGAGGAGCAACAGCCATTTGCCTTTTGCCCTCCTGTGGCCTCCCCTGTGCCTTGCTGAAGAGGCTGCAGAGGGGCAGGGAATACAGGAGTCATTTTTAATGGCCGGAAAGGCTGATGATTCAGGAAGAGTTGTGTGTTGGTAACAAAGAGGACGAAGATGCTCAAGGGTCTGCCTTCTTCACCCCGCCCCTGCCCCGGAGCCTCACCTGAGCTGGAGTCCCCGTGGGGTGACCAGCAACAGGCACACCATCCTTCGAGGATGGGTACTCTGGGTCTTGGGTGCCCCAGCCGGCACCTCACCTTGCACACAGGTACCCTGGAGTTTGGGTGTCCTCTCTGCCCTGCCCAGGTCACAGATGAGGCCGCAACCTAGATCACGCCCGAGGCTCAGGTGCAGTCAGCTCGGCACCCACGTGACCACAGAGAGTGGCCCCCGGGCCCGGCCAGTGAAACCACTGTCCGGGTCTGTGCAGGTGGCCGCCGTGCCCCGGCACAGGTGGGCCGCTTCACCTCTCACTTGGGCGGACGTACCTCGCGGGAGCCCTCACCAGCCCCGGCCCAGGGGACGCTGCTCGCACCCTGGTCCCCGAGTTCCCTCCGGCTCCGCCAAGCCGCAAGGCCAAGCCGGGGACGGGAAGCCGCGGCGCGCGCAGGGCCGAGCAGAGGCTGCCGGGCCTGTCCCCGCGGCCGGCCGGGCACACAACCCGCAGGCCTCGGTGCGGCCCGGCTCCGCCCGCCCGCCCGCCCCTCGGCCCGGGGCCCGCGCCGGCCCGCCCGCGGGGGCAGCAGGGGCGGCTCGGCCGAGCCTCCGCGGCGCCCGGCCCGCCCGGCCTCACTTAACTGTTCCCCGCTGGGGCGGCGGTGGCGGCGGCTGCGGCGGCGGCGGGTTCCGGCTCCGTCTCACGCAGAAGCAGCTTCTCATCGCCCGGGCGGCGCGGAAGGGGCCGGGCCCGGGGCCCAGGCGGCGGGGCCGGCGCCGCAGGTCGAGCGCGAGCCTCACCGGGGAGCGGCAGCGGCAGGGGCGGGGCGCGGCCTGGCGGCGGCGGCGGCAGCAACAACAGCGGCGGCTCCTTCCGCGGGCCGCGGCGGCGGGCCGGGGCCTCCCGACTCTGGCGCTGGCTCCGTGGGAGGCGCCGGGCGCCCGAGGCTGGCTCGGACGGGAGGAGGGAGCGGGAGCCCTCGCGTCCGGAGCCCGCGCCGCCGCCTGGCCGGCACCCCGCCTCCCGACGGCCCGGCCCGTTAGCCCCGGGCAGGGCCCCGGTGCCGCCGACCTGGCCTCTCCGAGTACGCAGGCGGCCCCCGCCCCAGCCCAGACCCACGGGAGCCCCGGGCCTGTCGGAGCCTGGGCCCCAATTGCCCCCTCCCCCAAGTTGGCCTCTTCCAGGGACCCGCTGCCTCCTCAGCTTTCCTAGGCCTCATTGTACCCTAGACTAATCCTTCAGCATAGCCTTAGATCCCTAGAAGCCCCCTGGCCACACACACACACCACCCGCCCCCCCCTCACTTGCAGGGACACTCATCCCTACTGAACCCCAAGCCAATCCTTCAGCTCATTACAGTTCAGGAGACCCACTGGTCCAGCTGACCCCACATAAGCTTTGCTTGGCCCTAGTCCGCACCGCTAATGGCAGGCCTCTCAAACTGACCCTGATCTCCTAGCAATTCTCTGCCTCCCCCTTATGCTGGGCAAATGATCTACCCACAGAGGCCTATAGCAAGGACTATTGAGGGCTGGCCTCCAGGAAGCATGTAGAAGAAGTTTAAGCAGACCTACAGTACTTGGGAAAAGGTACGAGCCAGAGGATAAAATGGAACTGGATGAGGAAAGGGGTCCAGAGCTTGGCCCTCAGCGAGAGTGGCTACTATGAAAGGTGGGAGTCAACTCTGCACCCTTAACCAAAAATGCCCTACACAGCCCCAGCAAGGCACCCCGGAGCAGTAGCCAGCATGCTATTTGTTAGAGCTGAGGACCCTGCAGGACTGATCAGCATCACTTCATTAATGCCTCAAGTCTAATTTTCACACATTCTAGGCTTTTCTAAAATAGCTGTTTGATCCTAAAGAAAAGGCTGCCAGGAAGAATTGGCTGTTGGGAAAAAATGTCCTGTGGGGAAGCCTTGTTAGTGTGTGCATTCCTGAGCATCTGTATCACTCAGAAATGCCACTACTTCAGATGGTTTTACAGGCAAGTTCTATCAAACCATTAAGGGACAGATAATCCTTATTTAAACTGTTACACAGAAAAATAAAAGTTTTCCATTTCACTTCCCAAGTTTAGCATAACTCTGATAACAAAACTGACAGAGGTAACACCAAAATGGAGAATTACAGATCAGTTAGAGAACACTAGTCTCCAGAGAATTTAATGGTTTTTGTTTTGTTTTGTTTTTTGAGGTACACCGGCCTCTCACTGTTGTGGCCTCTCCCGTTGCGGAGCACAGGCTCCAGACGCGCAGGCTCAGCGGCCATGGCTCACGGGCCTAGCCGCTCCGCGGCATGTGGGATCTTTCCGGACCGGGGCAAGAACCCGTGTCCCCTGCATCGGCAGGCCGACTCTCAACCACTGCGCCACCAGGGAAGCCCTTAATGTGTTTTTTGAAAAAGAGGTTCTGCAGTCAAATAAATTGAGAAAGTGCTAGTGCTGCATGCCATTTCTGGTCTACCTTTGGGAGAATCACAATAAGTATTATTAAGGTCTCTGTGAAGTCCAAGAGTAAAGAAACCTGATTAACCTGGCCTTTCCCAAACTCATCTGAGCCAGGACCCCCTGTTCAAAGTTCACCAATTAATCTCTAACATGTGAATCATTACTCTTATAGACCAATCTGCTTAACTATACAGTAGCTGCAAAATTTTAGCAATTTGAATCCAACTTGCTGTAAAACAACTCAAAATCCACCATAATCAAGCAAGATTTATTCCAAAAGTACAAGGATGATTCAACATTAAGGAGTATGTAAATTCATTTCATTGTTAAAGAAAAATAAATCACAGGATATTATCAACAGGAGAAATACTTTTAAAATATTTGATAAATTCAACACCAATACCTTACAATTTTCTTAAAAAACTCTTAATGAACTAGGAAGAAAACTTAAGTTTCTTAACATGACAAAGTTTATTTATCAGAAGCCATCCACAAACATATTTAATGGTAAGACACTAAGGGTATTCTCATTTAAGTCAGAAACAAAACAAGAATGCCCGTTATAATTGCTACAAACCAAAGCCAATGCAATAAGAAAAATAAATAAGAAATACAAATAATGGAAAGGAAGAGACAAAATTGTCATTTGTTCATGATGTAAATGCATGCCTAAAAATAAAAATTTAAGGGAATCAACTAAAAAGCTTAGAGACTTTGGTAAAGTGGCTAGTTATAAGATAAAAATGAAAATCAACGGCTTTCCTAAATGTTAAGGGAAAAGACTTCTTTTCTATATAGAGGGACTTCCATTAGAAAGACTCGTGGCCTTTCTCCACCCTAGAGGACAATGAATGGTTTAACTCACTGGTGAACTTGGAAGAAGGAACTAGACAAGAACAGATGCTCTGAGTTCTCTTTTTTGGCTTTCGCTTACTGCAGAGAGCAAATATTTTCATGTGCTCTTCACCAGGTGGTAAGTGGACCTGTTTCCGGGGTAAAGATACTATTGTCCAGCACTACCTGCTTTTATGGAGGTAAATCTATCCAGTTCAGGGAGAAATACAGCAAGCCTACTTGCTTGCAGATCAAAAGCTACATTTTTCCAGTCAACTTTATTAGTAATGAAGTTAGTATTTTTATCTCCTATGTCTCTTTTCTGTACCCATGCCTCAGTTTCTTCCAAATTCAGAAGAGGAAGAGAAGTATTACTTAGAAGATTCCCTAATTACAACACTAAATATCTGTGATTTCCATTTAGAAAGTATGACTCTTTAAAAAGATTATATTCCATTAGCAATGAATACTATAAAATACCTAGGCATAAACTTAACAAGAAATGTCAAGGCCCATAGGAAAAAAACTATAAAACCTTACTGAAGGACATAAAAAAATAAGTCCTTAGTAAAGGAAAAACATAACAAATCCCTGGGCAGGAAGTCTCAATATTGCAAAGATGTCATATCTCCCCAACTCAACTTATATATTTAGTGGAATCCAAATCAAAGAACCAATATAATTTGGGGGTGGGGTGCAATGGAACATGGCAAAATTTTTTTAAAACTTATCCCAATAAATAAATACGAGAAAATATCCAAGAAATTTTCGAAACTGAATAATAATATTAAATTATTATTATAAGAACATTATTAACAATAATGATGAATATACAATATAAAGTAAGTTTTATATTATAGTGTAATATCTATTAAAGCAGTAATAACATTGTCCTAACATATTAATATATAATGTAAAACTTCAGTAAATAAAATTGTGGGCCACTAGTATAAGTTCCCTGTTTATAAATGTTTTGTTTCTATCCACTGACCTATTTGAATATTTCTAATATCCCACTCCAAACCATATTATCTTGCCTAGACCACTTCAGTAAATTCCTTACTGATCTGGCTTTGCCTCCATCCAAACAATGGAAGATAGCAACAAGAGTGGTCATTAAACAATAATAATAATAATAATAAAATGTAGCAAGTCACTCCCTTGCTTAAAGCCCTCCAGTGACTTTCCATAAGATAAATAAAATTCAAATGCTCCGACATGACCTACAAGACCTTGTCTTGTCTAGACCTTGCCTGCCCCTCCATCGACTTCTCAGCTGTTTCAGCCACACTTGTTTCCTTTTAGATCCTTAAACATCAAAGCTCTTTCTTCCCTGGGGGATTTCACCCAGAGAACTCCTCCTCTCCATCTTTACAGGACTTGGGCTCTTCTCATCCTTAAACTCTGACCTTAAGTGTCACCTCCTTGGAGGCCTTCACTGGTCATCTATTTAAGTACCTCCCCAGTGTTTTCATACCGTATCAGTTCATTTCCTGCTCATCACTCATCACCATTTGTAACTGTGTACTATTTGTTTACCTGTTCAACTGTCAGTCTCCCCACGAGACTAAAAGCTCCACCAAGGTATCTGTTCATCAAGCATAACTGTGCCACACATACTAGGCCCTCAATAAACATTTGTTTAACAGATAGATGTGTCAACATTTAATATGTGCATATCCTTTGTCCATGTCTAATAATTATCCAAAGTAAACAATCAGGCAAGTGCACACAGATGTATGTTCAAGGATAATTATTTCAGCATTGCTTATAATGAGAAAATACTGAATACATCCTAAATGTCTAGCAATACAAGATTAACTTGTTAAAAAAAAAAGTTGTACTGACACAGAAATACACCATGGTATTTTGTTAAGTAATAAAAGCAGTTTAGGGCTTCCCTGGTGGCGCAGTGGTTGCGCGTCCGCCTGCCGATGCAGGGGAACCGGGTTCGCGCCCCGGTCCGGGAGGATCCCGCGTGCCGCGGAGCGGCTGGGCCCGTGAGCCATGGCCGCTGGGCCTGCGCGTCCGGAGCCTGTGCTCCGCAACGGGAGAGGCCGCAGCAGAGGGAGGCCCGCATACCACAAAAAAAAAAAAAAAAAAAAAAAAAAAAAAGCAGTTTATAGAACAGAATGCATTTATTCTATGAGCCCATTAATTGTATATGTATTTGTGATTATTTATATGTATTAACATATACATACAATACTTGGAAAAATGTATACCAAACATTAACAGTGGCTATATTTGGGGAAAGGGTAGAGACTTTCATCGTCTATTTTAGTGTATCTACAGATCTTCATTGTCTTATGACGGGGTTACACCCTGATAAATCCGTCGTAAGCTGAAAATATCATTAAGTCAAAAATGCATTTAATACATCACCGAACATCAAAGCCTAGCCCAGCCTACCTTAAAATGCTCAGAACACTTCCATTAGCCTACAATTGGGCAAAATCATCTAGCACAAAGCCCATTTTATAATAAAGCATTGAATAGCTCATGTAATTTACTGAATGCTGTACTGAAAGTGAAAAACAGAAGGGCTGTCTGGTTACAGTATGGTTGTAAGTACACTGGTAGTTTACCCTTGTGATCCTGTGGCTGACCAGGAGTGGCAGCTCACTGCAACTGCCCAGCGTCACAAGGGAGTATCCTACCGCACATCACTAGCCCCAGAAAAGAGCAAAATTCAAAATTCGAAGTATGGTTTCTACTGAATGCGGATCGCTTTTGCATCATTGTAAAGTCAAAAATCGTTAAGTTGAACCATCATAAGTCAGGGACCGTCTGTATATCTAGATTATAGCGTATTTAGGAATATGGATGCAAATAACAGAACACCCAACCAACAGTAGCTTGAACAATAGGCATGTATTTGGCCAGGAGTCATCTGCTTCCAGTCTTCTTGTTACAGGAAAATGAAGACATTAAGAATACATGTCCTTCCATCCTTTGTTGACCTCCTCGGGTGGTTGTCTTTTACACTCACGTTTGTTGCCTCACGGGCACAGGATGGCTCCTCCTGCTTCGGGTGTCATGGCCTCTTCTTTCATGGCAGGATGGGGGGTGGGGTGGGGAGCAAAATCTTTCCCAGAAACTGATCCCACGGCCAGAAATGGGTCACCTGGCCACTCCTAACTGTAAAGGAGGCTAGGAAATTGGCTTTGTCAGTCATGGCCTGAGGCTGCCCATATTGCCAGGGCAATAAAAATCACTGTTCCCTTGGAAAAAAGTATGGAGGTTCCTCAGAAAATGGGAAATAGAATTACAAGCAATCCCACTTCTGGATGTATATCCAAAAGATATGAAACAGGGTCTCAAAGAGGTATCTGCACTCGTACGTTCACTGCAGCATTGTTCACCAGAGCCAAGACATGGGAAAAACCTAAGTGTCTGTGATGGACGAATGGATAAAGAAAGTGTGAGACAGATATAGTTATAGATAATGTAAAATGGAACATTATTCAGCCATAAAAAGAAGGAAATGCTACCATTTGTGACAACATGGATGAACCTTGAGGATATCACACTCAGTGAAATAAGTCAGAGAGAGAAAGGCAAATACTGTCTGAGCTCACCTATAGGTGGAATCTAAAAAGACTGAACTCAGGGGACTTCCCTCGTGGTCCAGCAGTAAGGACTCCACGTTCCCAATGCAGGGGGCCCGGGTTCGATCTCCAGTCACGGAACTAGATCCCGCATGCTGCAACGAAGCCCCGGCGCAGCCAAATACATAAATATTAAAAAAAAAAAAAAAAAAAAAGACTGAACTCATAGACACAGAGAGTGACTTGGTGGTTGCCAGGGGCAGGGTGGGAGGATGGGTGAAGGGGGTCAAAGGGTTCAAACTTCCAGTTATAAGGTCAATAAGTTCTAGGGATCTAATATACAGCATGGTAACTACAGTTAACCATACTGTATTATATACTAGAAAGATGCTAAGAGAGTAGACCTTGCAAGTTCTCATCACGAACACACAAAATAACTGTGTAAGGTGATGGATGTGCTACTATGGTAATCACTGCACAATATATACATCTATTAGATCATCATGTTTTACACCTTAAACTTACACAGTGTTATATGTCAATGACATCTCAATAAAGCTGTGAAAAAATAAAATAAAAATAATCACTGTTTCCTTATTAGGGAGGAAGGCCATTAAGATTTTTTTAAATTTTAATAATGAACATATATAACCTTTATAGTCAGGGAAAAAAAAAAGGTCAGTGTATGTCAGACATGATGAGATCCCAAAGGGTGGTCAATACCACAAAGAGGACTTGTTCTGAGAGAGGTGGGCAGAGTACGGGGAACAGCATAGAGCTCTCTGCTCACCAGTCCAAGCCCACGCAGGTCAGGAAGCAAGTCCGGCAGCATCCTGAACCCGAGATCGCCGCTGATCACTTTTATCCTCTTTGGCTCTCCTTAAGGGCTCTCTCAATGAATACATCATTGCCCCAAGGCTGTTCTCTGGTAAACTCTCATCAGTTACCAGTCTTGCTGTCTAAACAGAACTTTCCCCTGATCTGCACAGTTTTTAATCTGATCTGTGCTCTCAGATTGAACCCAGATGCTTGTGGGAGCAGAAGGCAGGCAGGTGGGACGAACACGTTTGTGGGACAGGTGTATAAATGTGGCTGGCTCTCGGGCTTCCCTGGTGGCGCAGTGGTTGAGAGTCCGCCTGCCGATGCAGGGGACGCGGGTTCGCGCCCCGGTCCGGGAGGATCCCGCATGCCGCGGAGCGGCTGGGCCCGTGAGCCATGGCCGCTGGGCCTGCGCGTCCGGAGCCTGTGCTCCGCAACGGGAGAGGCCATGGCAGTGAGAGGCCCGCGTACCGCAAAAAAAAAAAAAAAAAAAAAATGTGGCTGGCTCTCCTTCACAAGACTTTCACTGGAAGGATGTAAAAAATAAACATGGCATAACCACAAATGATGGTGTTGAAACTAAGAAACCATAACCACGTGCAGAACTGCTTTTATTACACAGAGGCACCACATCATGACAGATCCAAAGTGCGATTCTTTCAATACCCTCCCTAATCAAGAGGAGCTTGACCCGGGGAGCTGGCACACGGAAGGCAATGAAGAAAAGCCTCTTCCTTTTCTTTCGATTGTAACCTTCATGAGGGGAGGCACCAGAGGAGTCTTGTCTCTCTTTTCACCACTCCAGGGCACAGTAGATACTCAACAAATATTTTTTGAATGAATAATGTCAGCTCTCAGTAGCAGTTAGAAATCATGCTGATTTCCATTCACAGGGCATTTCCTCTGTGCCAGACACTGGGCTAGGTCCTTCTGCAGAAATTATTTCACTCAATACTGACACTGACCCTATGAAGCAGAAACTGGGACTCCCATGTTACAGCTATGGAAATTGGGGCTTCCTAAGTCACACTGCAATAAGTGGGGGTCGGAAGCATCAAACTCCAAATCAAATGCTTATAACTTCATTGTACAGAACTCTGGAACAGGATTCCCAGAGTCCTGGAGAACATTCTGATGGACGGAGCCCTGCTGCTCTATGGGTAATGGTTGTACCTTCAATCCCTCACTGGGAGTCCTGGCCAGCCTTTTGGATTTAGAGAGATGAACAGAGTCAGTTTTGCTCCCAAGATGTTCACAGTCTGGGGGGGATTCAGTTACCGTTGGTCAACAACCATTTGATCATCAGTAACAGAAACGCACTCAAGCTAGCTTGGGCAAAAACAGAGAAGCCATGGAACAAATGGGGATTCTCATGGGAGCTGTCACAAGGCAGGAAAATTCCAGGGCTTTTCCAGAGCCACGTGTGTCCTCCTAGTACTCCTTCTCCCTGTGTCTGCCTCTGTTTTTTTTTTTTTTTTGGTTGTGCCGGGTCTTAGTTGCGGCAGGCGGGCTCCTTGGTTGCAGCTTGCAGGCTCTTTAGTTGTGGCTCGTTGGCTCCTTTAGTTGGGGCACGTGTGCTCCTTAGTTGTGACTGGTGGGCTCCTTAGTTGCGGCTCAAGGGCTCCTTAGTTGTGGCAATGTGAACTCTTAGTTGCGGCACGCACGTGGGATCTAGTTCACCGACCGAGGATCGAACACACGTCCCCTGCATTGGGAGGCAAATTCTTAACCACTGTGCCACCAGGGAAGCCGGTGCCTCTGTCCTTCATCCTTTCTAACAGGCTACCTTTCCCTTCTCCCTGTTCACAATCTACTGGGGCTGCTGTGATAGTACCCTTAGCCTGTCTATATCACATCAGTTCCAGAGAACTGCAGACACAGGCAGGCATCTCTAAGCCCCAATTCCAGTCTTAGTGGGGGGAATGTGAAATGTCTAGTAATGGTCAGGTCTACCCTGGACCCAAAAACCTGGGGGTCAGACACTGTTGCTCACAATTATTTTCTCCCAATCGACAGCTTCTCTTCTTAGTCCCTTGATGCTATGGATTTTTAATAGTGAAATTTGAAAACTCAAAGCCAAGAAGTTAATCCTTTGTTTTGGCTGTTTGTTTGTTTGTTGATTTTACTTTGTACTATTTCTTCCCTGAGGTACTAAGCCTCAGAGAAGAGGCTTTAAAGAGGGAAGAGCCTCAGGTTGAGATGCTAGAAGGAACTGCCAAGGAGAAAACGCACCGGGTAATATTTCAAAATATTTACCAATGACACAGGTATTATAATATGGTGTGAAGTAATTTGCCCCAGGGTTTCAGAACATATAGTCAGAGTGCTGCTGTAATAGTGAGAAGAGAAATATTCATTCTTCCAGAAAGAAGCTACAGAGAAAAAGGACGGATACTCTGGTCTTTGAAGAATAAGGAGCAGTCAGCGACAGGTGAAGGAGGGAAGCTGTGGACACACGCAGAGTGCAGGGGAAGGGTGAGGGGCTGCTGGAGCTGCTGTGAAGAGCACCCGGCTGGAGGGGAGACAGTGAGGTTAAGTGATGGCCAAGGCCAGCTAGAAGGCTCTGACGTCCCAGGCTGAAGGCCTTTGGGAGCCACATTCCACATAATCTCATCCCCCAAATGCCCTTAAATACCAGCCTTATGCTGATGACTCTGAAATGTATGTTCCTAGCCTGGTCCTCTTCCCTGAACCCCAAACACATATATCCAACAGCCTACCCGACTTGCCCATTTGAATGTCTAGCCAGCACCTCAAATGCATCACATGTAGAACTCAGTTCCTGATGGTCCCTTCCAAGCCCGCCCCTCCCTCAGTCTTCCCCATCTCAGCTACTGGAAACTCCATCTTTCCAGGTGCTCAGCCAGAAACCCAGGAGCCATCTTTGCCCCCTCTTTCTCTCTTCTACTTCACATCTACTGTGTGAGCCTCAAGGCTCGGGGATGTAAAGGAGGCGCCTCTCCTGAATGCCAAGTTTATTTTTATAAGCGTGGGTTGGAGGCATCAAACCCCAAATCAAATGCTTTTTCGCTGTACAGAACTCTGGAACAGGATTCCCAGAGTCCCGGAGAACATTCTGACGGACAGAGGCCTGCTACTCTATGGGTAACGGTTGTTCCTTCAATCCCTCACTGGGAGTCCTGGAACAAATGGGGATTCTCATGGGAGCCGTCACAAGGCAGGAAAATTCCAGGGCTTTTCCAGAGTCACGTGTGTCCTCCTAGTACTCCTTCTCCCTGTGTCTGCCTCTGTTTTTTTTTTTTTGGTGGAAGAAGACAGAGCATGTTCCATCTGAAGGGTGCCTACAAGTTGGCCAGGCAGAAAATGGTAGGGTCGCAGCACAGGAAGGAGGTCAACCAGGCAGAAAGGGCAGAGGGCACAGGAATAGGAGAAGGAGGGAGGTCAGTCTGACTGCAGGCAGCCAGAGGAGGGAAGGCTGGAGAAGCACGGAGAGTCCTGCCAGCTCCTGCAGGGCCTGACGAGGCTTCTCTGGGCCCCCCAGCTCACCCTGCAGGCTTTCTGTGTCCTGTCACCAATCACCAAGGCGTGCGCCTGCCCCTCCTGTATTCACCCAGACTCCCGCCCTTTGCCTATGTGGCCGCCCTCGGCTCTTGGCAACCTGGTTCCCGAACCTCTGTGTTTGGCTCTGGACCTTGGGTGCTGTTGTTCACCCAGCCCTGTAGCCTCCAAACACCAGTTCATGGGCCAGTGCCTGTCAATGGGACGGGAAATGAGAAAAGTAAAGACAATGTGGCATTATAGAAGCAGAATTTCATCTCCTCTTGTTTGCTACCATATCACAGGAACATGGCTGGACATAATGGATGTGAGTACAATGTCTGGAAAGCTCTGGCTTAAAATTTAAGCTACGCAGTGAGCACAAAATTCACATTGGGAGCCCTAAGGGGAAAGATGCCTCAAACAGGCAAACAGTTATTACAATTAGAGGCCTGTCAATGTGACCCATCAAGAGGCACATGATGTGAGGATTAAGGTATCACAGTAAAAGAAGACCTACAGTGACTTCAATTGTGACTCCCGAATGGAAAAGTTTTGAGGATGATCCTTTGAATGAAAAGTGGTAAATTGCCTCAAGCAGCTTCTCACACAGGCAACTCCAAATAGCTCACTTATTTAATGATGATAAAATATTCTCGTGGGCAATTCAGGAAGCACTAATGCACAGTGTGTGTGCATATCCGGCTAGTGTGTCTACGCCTGTGCGTGATGCGTGTGCACATATGATCTGTGTAAAGTTATCAACTGTCTTTTCTAGGAATGTTCTATATTGTGCTATTACTTCCTTCCAACTTATAAATATTAAGATGCCCTTTTGAAAGTGAAATGATGGTGACAGTATGTACTTATGAGGCAAAATAACTCTTTGTTGGTTTCCAAATTAGTTTTGGAATTTATCAATCCAGGATCCCAAAGTCTGGGAATCAGGGCCTCCCTAATTAAACATTTGGAGTTTGTTTTGGTTTTTTATTGGAGTATAGTTGATTTACAATGTTGTGTTAGTTTCAGGTGTACAGCAAAGTGATTAAGTTTATACATATATATATATATTTTTTTCAGATTCTTTTCCATTATAGGTTACTACAAGATATTGAATATAGTTCCCAAGTGATTAAGTTTATACATATATATATATTTTTTTTTCAGATTCTTTTCCATTATAGGTTACTACAAGATATTGAATATAGTTCCCTGTGCTATACAGTAGGTCCTTGTTGTTTACCTATTTTTTATACAGTACTGTGTATCTGTTAACCCTAAACTTCTAATGTATCCCTCCCCCCGACCTTTCCCCTCTGGTAACCATAAGTTTGTTTTCTATGTCTGTGAGTCTGTTTCTGTGATGTAAATAAGTGCATTTGTATTATTTTTTTAGATTCCATGTATAAGTGATAACATATGATATTTGTCTTTCTCTTTCTGACTTGCTTCACTTAGTACGATAATCTCTAGGTCCATCCATGTTGCTGCAAATGGCATTATTTCATTCTTCTTTATGGCTGAGTAATATTCCATTGTATATACATACCACATCTCCTTTATCCATTCATCTGTCACTGGACACTTAGGTTGCTTCTACGTCTTGGCTAGTGTAACAGTGCTGCTGTGAACACTCGGGTGCATGTATAATATCTTTTTGAATTATAGTTTCCTCCAGATATAGGCCCAGGACTGGGATTACCGGATCATATGGTAGCTCTATTTTTAGTTTTTTAAGGAACCTCCATACTGTTCTCCATAGCGGCTGCGCCAATTCACATTCCTACCAACAGTGTGGTAGGGTTCCTTTTTCTCCACACCCTCTCCAGCATTTGTTATTTGTAGGCATCCTGATGATGTCCATTCTGACTGGTGTGAGATAAACATTTGGTTTTGAAGTCTTGACTCCAGCTGTGACCTGAGCATCCCTTTAGGACACAACTTTCAGTGGATTTTGTTCCAGGAGGTAAAATTTGCCCAGCATTTAAGGCCACAGGTGACAAATTTAAAGGGAAAGAAGTTAGGCTACAATTTCAGAACCTAACCATAGCTCGGCTTCCCACTACTCCTGATTCACATTTTTTTTTTTTTTTTACAGTAACCAGGGCGCCAATTTGCAATATAAATCAGATTCTATTACTCCCTGTGCTAGAGCCTGTTGGGAGCTCTCAGATATATCTGTGTACTCTTTCACATTTCCCAGCCTCCCTGGTGGTTAGCTTGGCCATGCAACTAGTTCTGGCCAATGGGAGGATGTGAGCAAAGTGATTTGTACTATTTCCAGGTTAAGGTAGATAAGTAGCCAGTGAGCCTTCCCCACCCTCTCTTCCCCTTCTACCTGTCCCTAGGTAGATGACATCCCAATGACCTTGAAGCTACAAGACGATGGAGCCACAAGATAGAGGCAGCCTGAGCTTCTGAGCTGCCAAATAGAGGAAATCCTGCAGACACACTGCAGGCTGTGATGTAAGAGGAAAATAAACTTCCACTGTTGGAGAAACCACTGAGATTTGGGGGTTTATTTGTTACTGCAGCATAGCCGGTCCTACTCTTATGGACACACCATCTTGCTAAAATACCTACCAGTACCTTCTCGGAAAAAGTCTGAAATCTCTGCCTTGGCCTACAAAGCACTACACGTTGTGCCCCGTCCACCGCTTGACATTCCTCTCCCGCTCCTCACTCCTATGTTCACTATGCTCTAACCATGCCAGCCTTTGAGTGATGCCCACACACCCCAAGCTCACTCCCACCGTAGGGCAGTTCCACTGGCAATTCTTTCTGCCTGGAATATTCTGCTGCCAGCTCTTACTCCCTCCTGTCCATCATCTCACCTTAAATGCCTCCGAGGAACCTCCCCTGATCACCTAAGTTGAAAAGACTCCGTTTGTCACTCTGTCTCATCATGCTTTATTTTCATCCTGGCATTTATCGCTACCTGGTATTTTCTTTTTTAAAGTTATTTGTTTGTTTCCTATCTTGCCTGTCTTGTTTACCACTGAGTCCTCAGTGCCTAGCAAAGAGCCTACGGCACAGATGGGGCTCAACCTCTGTTTGCTGAGTAAACGGACAAATGAACAGATGATGCAGCGCTGTTTGCTCGTGTCTGCCCAGGACTTAACTACACCTAGTAAGCAACAGGGCAGTATTCCTGCTGTCTACTGCCGTGTGACAACCGTTCCCCAAACACTGGCTTACAATACCAGCCACTGTTTACTTTGCTCGTGTCTCTGGGGGCTGACTGGGTTCTGCTAGGCAGTTCTCACCTGGGGTCCCTCATGAGGGTATATTCAGTTGGTGACTTGGGCCCCAGACATTCTAAAGACCTCTTCCCTCACATGCCTGGATCTGGGCTGACAAGACTCAGACATCTGGGGTTTAGTCCATTGACCGGCTGTGTGACTTTAGGCAAATTAATCACTTTGAGCTCAAGATCTTATTATGTAAAATAGAAGCAGAAATGATAACGATACCTACCATTTATCAGACATCTACTATGTTCCAGGCACCATATATGCTAAACTCTTCACATGCCTGTCTCACGTAAGTCTTATAACAACCTAGTCAATATTTTGTAGATATTCCTATTATAGGACCTACTTATTTTATAGATGAAGAAACAAGCTCAGAGAAGTTAAGGGTCTTGCTCAAAGATATAAGCTAATCACACCGGAAACTTCTAGTCAATGTGGTACATTGGGTCAATATGGGAAATCCCCCCTCCTATTCTACACACATTAAAATGTTTGGTAAAATATAACCCCCAAAATGTAAATGCATAGCTGAGTTCAAAGCCAATAAAGAGGAAACCCCAGAAACTAGACAAAGAGGGAATTCAGAGTCGGAACAGTGAGAGGGATCTGAGTTTGAGGGGCTCCCTGGGGAGGGGGGCCAGTGGGAGATTTGGGCCCTGTGAACACAATGGGCTGGAACTGAGCCATGTCCATAAAGCCAGGAGCCACAGGCAAGTATTTGCTAAGAGAGAGAGGCACCAGGACAACTCTGCCCAGGGCTCTCTGCCGCCATATTCCTGACGAGCAGCCAGAGGCCCCGAGACCTTTAGCGGAGCTGGATCATCCAACTGACATGACTAAGTCAGGCCTGGAGCAGGGGTTCAACCTGGCCACCAGATTCCCCTCCTGCGTACTGCCCCATCAGGCGCTGTCAATTTATTTAAACATTCAACTTAAATAAACCATCTCTAGACACCTCTCAAGTTGTCCTTTCTAGTTAGTATCTACCGTAAAAGTCTGTTAGAACTGACAAAAGATAAGAAAGAAAAAAGAAACCTTGGGAAGTAAACAAAGCACTTAGAAATCCAGGAAAGATCAAAGATGAAATTGCAATGGCCGTTAGAACACTTGAGTTGGAGAACACTCCTTATCAAAACTCGTAGATTTAGAGCCAAAGCCAAGGTTAGAAGGGAACTTTTGCCCTCAAAGAAATCTGTGGTGGAAGAATCAGGAAACAAATAAAGCTACATAACATTACTAGGTAAGACAACAGTATAAATGAGGGAATTGGAAAGGAAAAAAGGAGCTAGTTGCAAAGACATTTCCAGATTATGATGGGTCCAAGAAGATGTCGTCATGGAAATAAGAAAGTGCCACACTTACAAATAAACAATGACAGGGACTTCCCTGGTGGTCCAGTGGGTAAGACTCCGCGCTCCCAATGCAGGGGGCCCAGGTTCGACCCCTGTCGGGGAACTAGATCCCACACACATGCCGCATGCTGCAACTAAGACCTGGCACAGCCAAAATAAATAAATAAATAAATATTTAAAAAAATAATAATAAACAAGGACAGAAACTCTACCTAATAAAACTTACAGGTGCACCCCTATGTTCATAGCAGCACTATTTACAATAGCCAAGACACGGAAACAAACTAAATGTCCATTGCCAGATGAATGGATAAAGAAGATGTGGTACATATATATATATATATATACACACACACAGACACACAGAATGGAATATTACTCAGCCATTAAAAAGAATGAAATAATGCCATTTGCAGCAAGGAGGGACCTAGAGATTATCATACTAAGCAAAGAAGTCAAAAAGAGAAAGACAAATACCATATGATATCACTTATATGCGGAATCTAAAATATGACACAAATGAACATATCTATGAAACAGAAACAGACTCATAGACATAGAGAACAGACTGTGGTTGCCCAGGGGGGTGGGGGAGGATAAATTGGGAGTTTGGGATTAGCAGATGCAAACGAGTATAAATAGGATGGATAAACAACAAGGTCCTACTGTATAGCACAGAGAACTATATTTAATATCCTGTAATAAACCATGATAGAAAAGAATATGAAAAAGAATACACATATATATATATCTATAACTGAGTCACTTTGCTGTACAGAAGAAATTAACACAACACTGTAAATCAAACTATACTTCAATAAAACTTTTTAAAAAACTTATAGGGAAAAATTTCCACCCACTGGTCTGTGAAAGAGACAAAAAGCCTTACCATCCACCTGTGTCAGGAGTGGGAAAGGAAATGGGATTCCAGGGCCACAACATGCTCCCATACAAAGCCTGGAGCTGTGGTGACTCACCCTGGAAAATTAATAAGCAACCTCATCTAGGACCAGAGAAAAAAACCTTACAATCCTCAGTGGAGGCAAGCTTCAACCTGCTCTGTAGCTACAACCCAAGGCACACGAGACCCCCAAGGGAAACGAGCATAGTGTGTGAGCTTACAGATGACAATTATAAAGCACACAAGGAAACAAGCCACCAAGAGGAAGACCCAGTGGGTATATCCAGGG
>NW_021146037.1:0-24938 GCF_002837175.3 Physeter macrocephalus
TGTGCCGTGAAATATGTGCTCCACAGGCAGTCTGTTTGATGAGTGTTACATCTCAACACCTGGCATATACAAGCTCTTAGTATATTATTGGTTCAGTGAATTAATGGCTTGATTAAGGACCTTTGCCTATGACACTAATTCGGTACCAGAATCACTTGGTTATAGCTACCTGAAGTGAAGGTGAGTGATGCTGACAGCACCTAGAACCAAAAAGCAATATAACTGGTCTCATATGAGAATTGAATATTTGAGACAGGAACTGTGCTGAAAAACAGTTGGAAATATAATCACCATAGACAAAACATTACAGAGACATAAAAGACGCTCTTGGGTTTTACCATAAGCCCTAAGCCCTGTGTGTCACGGCTGACGGATGCATCCTGTTACCGCCGGCTCCGTCTGAGGCCGGCCGCCCGGCTGCTGCCCAGCTCTCCGAGGACCGCCAGCTCGGCGTCCAGGGCTCCGCTTTCGCTCTGTGTGTATCAGGCGTCGGTCAGCCGGGCGCCGCCGAGAGCCAGCACTCTGGTTTCAGCGCCGTCTCCTGTCACTGAGGAAGATCGCTGCCTCGAAGCGGGGCTCCGGGAACCAGCTGGCTGGCTCCCCCAGGCCTCAGCTCCTGTCGGCGGCTGGCACGTTGTACAGCCGCCCACGAGACCTGCGTGGGGACAGGCTTGCCTTATGCCCGGGTCCTAAGTTTCACAAAGGGGCCAGAACAAGCTGATGAGGCCCTCCCGAGATTCTGACGTTTCAGAGCTGAGAGACACGCGGGGAGAGCGGGACAGGGAAAGCAGTGGGGAAGGGCGCCGCCAGAGCTGCAGCTTGTCCTTGGTCCGCTAGCTCGTCTCCCGCGGCCTCGGGAGGCAGGCGCAGCCCTCACCGCATCCCCCTCCTTCGGCCTGCTTCCTCTCCGTCCCCAGGTCCGCAGATTCTGTCTTCTGTCCTCTCCACGCGACTTCTGAGCCCAGCCGGTGAGCTTTTCTTCAGTTATTCTGTTTTTCAGCGCTGTAATTTCGTATGTTTCTTTTTCATAAGCCCTCTTTCTTTGCTGCGATCTCCTGTTCTTCCACTTGTCTCAAGAGAATCTGTAGTTGTTTTTGAAACCTTTTTATGATGGCCGCTTGAAAACCCTTGTCAGGTGATTCCAGACTCACTCACCGCGAGGAGACGGCTGCTGAAGCTCGTCTCCGCCACGACACCTAGAAAAGCAGCGTCCTGTGACCAGACGTGGGGAGGGGTCGGGGAGGTTGCCAGAAACCATCTCTGTTTTCTCCGTATTCAGTGACGAAGTGAATTCTGAGTTGGCTACTGAATTGAAAAGCATAGACCGGAATGAACTCAAGACACACGTCCTCGGTGGCGGTGGAAGGCCAGCATGCGCCGCAGACCCTGCAGAGGAGCAGGGCCCCGGTTTAAGGACCCCAGGCCCACGGCCCCTGGGAGCAGCACGGGACGGAGGCACAGCTCAGCGGACCTACTCGCTGGACCCAGATGCCCCCCACCCACAGCTCAGCAGTGCGGGTGATTTACCCCTCCCCCGAAAGCCGCAGTTTCATTGAGAACCCTTACCCACAGGTGTCTCCGTATCTTTCGGTAGCTTTTAGTGACTCATCATCTTATTTAGCTATAGTTCCTCCCAACCCTAATATGAATATTTCAAGGATTCCTCCTGAAGTGCCTCAACTTAAATAATACATTCATCAAATCTCATACAAGCCTCCTGAGCTTGGCCTCAATACACATGGTGTTCCTCTTCTGTGTATGTTTTTAAATATTTATTTGGCCGTGCCGGGTCTTAGCGGCAGCACGCGGGATCTGTAGTTGCAGCGTGTGGGATCTCTTGAGTCGTGGCTGTGGGATCTAGATCCCTGACCAGGGATCGAACCCGGGCCCCCTGCATTGGGAGTGCAGAGTCTTAGCCACTGGACCACCAGGGAAGTCCCTCTCTTCTGTTTTATGCAACGATTTTCTAGATGTAAAGAAACATGAGGAATCCCATTTTCCAGATAAATTCCAAGTGCCCCTTCCAGTCCAAGGCAGGATCTCATTCCGGGCTCTCTACTTCCATGTTTCAATGCCCCACAAGCCCACAGAGAAGCAGCATGGGGTCTGCTCTGTCCTGAACTAAAAGGCACTAGGTTAGGAAATTTCCCAAGCATGGGGGTGGGGGCCACATCCAGGTAGGTGAGCAGCCTGTGCTCACCTGTGGAAAAGCCCCCAGGCGACCACACCTCGGTCTCCCGTTTTCTTAAAGCGCCGTGCGTGCAATCTGGCTGGTCCCAGGTTATGGTACTCCTGGGCTGAGGAGCTCAGTGGGCCGTCAGTGGTCCTGAAATGTGTCCCCTGGACCAGCAGCATCAGCATGACCTGCACACTTGTGAGAAACGCCGATCCTCAGCCCCACCCAGACCTACAGAGTCAGAAACTCTGGGGTGGAGTCCGGCAGTCTGTATTTTCACAAGCCATCCAGGCGCATTTGGGCACACTCAAGTGTAAGAACCACATAACCACCTAAGCCAAAGGTACAAAGCGATGGAAAGCCCATCACTACTTGAAAACAACTTGAAATGCAGGTACTGCTAACTCTGATGCCAGTAATTTCACTAACATTTTTACATAAAATTTTTATACAAAAAATTAATTGTTGGGCAGCTATGCCACTTCCAGCTGTAAGAAAAAGAAAACCATCCCAACCCAGAAATTTTCAAGCCATAAGTTCCTCAATGAGAGAGAGAGAGAGAGAGAGAGAGAGACTTCTTCCTTCCCTACCCCCGCTCCCAATAATACTCTCCCCACCATCCTCTCAAAGAAGAAGGATTAAGGAGAAAAAAATAACTGGTGAGCTTCCCTTCCCCACACGTGGAGACAGGCTGAATAGTGCGGGTTTTATTGCTTTGATTGGGAAAAATAATACCCAAAAGCTAAACACTGCTTACATTTGCTGTGGTTATTTAGGGACAATATTCCCGATAAACACTACTTGATTTACCTTTATCTCCCTTCTTTTATTATGATATGTAACTAATTGTGAGCATTTTCTAAATGAGAAAGAGAAAGCAAATCCCAGGAGAGATGTGTGTATATTCATAAAATTATAAAACAAATAGTCCTCAACTTGAACCTGAACTTTCTAAAAATTATACGTTGACATCCCTAAAAGGCCTTATTACCTCCATCAGATCTGGGTTTTCAAATGTCAGCGGCAAAACAGAGAGACAGCCTAGAGCAGTAAGTTCTCAGCCATGTCCCCATCTTTACCTTTAAAGCCATTCGTGAATGTAAAATGAATCAAAGGGGGAAGATTAAACACCTGACGTTAATTCATTTAAGACAAGACGGAAGCCTCAGATGGCTCAGAGTCACCACTGTTTAGTCTCAACACACTCTCTGGACTTGAACACATGTTAAAACAGGTAGGAAATGAGGGGAAAAAACACCATAGATGTACTTCCCTGAAGCCACTAAAAGAAATAGAGTTTTCCAGAGTCTTCTTTATCAAGAAAAAAACAGCTTGAAGGTCAACTTCCTCTTAACAAAATTTCCGAGTTCCTGAGCATCATAATGTGAAAACTCGCTGTAAATTCATACTTCCCTGCGTCCAGCAGGCCCTCTGTGGGTACCCAGCTGCCCCCCACTCTCTCACGCTCCACACTCTACTCCAACGATCTCTGCTCCCCAACCTCCGTGTCCACAGCTGCCCCCGTTCCAACACCCCCTCCCCAGCTCCTCTGTCTGTCCTGAGCTCACACTCCCCCCTTTACCTGAGCACAGGCGCCCTTGCTAAGATCACAAATGACTGGGCTGACCGCTCAGCCAGGCCTGCCCAGCACAGTCCAGGCGTGCCCGCTGTCCCAGGATGATCAGTGACAGAGCCCTCTTCCCTTCAAGCACACTGCCAACGCTTTTTGGGTTTGGGGTTTTGAAGCCCACTCCCTTGGCCTCTCGCAGTCTACTGGACATCCTCCTCCACGGACTTCAGGTCACCACGCTCCCCCCTGGACTTAACCACCACCTTCCTTAGCCCCTCAGGCTCGTCCGCATTGCCTGGCCAGCCACGTCTGAGTTCCCAAGGCCTTCTGGAGTTCTCACTCTGTCATTTCCCCATGGGAAACCTCACCACCCCACACTTGCATTCACATCTCTATGGTGTCACTCCCAAATTTATACCCAGCCCAAATGTCCTCTCTCGGCTCTAGTTCAGCACCCTCGGCGCTGAATCCATTCATGACCGTCTTGTTCCAAGCCTAGGACCCAGGCCAGGCTCCCGCTCACACGGGTGACTCCGCCAGCCATCCCGGTGTGCAGCCAGAATCCCGGGAGTTACCGTGGACCCACCATGGAGCCCCGCTGCCTGCCTTTCCTCACCCTCTCCCCCGCCATCTTCATGGTTTGGGCAGCATGGTGTCCATCCCAATCCCAGCTCCCGCTGGCCCTCAATGGACCACAATAAGAACTTAATAACGCTCTTCTCCGCATCTGTTCTGGGCCCCATCTAATCCATTTCCCACACTGGAAAGTTTGGAGTATTGTTTTCAAAATCTGCAACTGATCACATCATCCTTCCCTTTAAAACTCTGAAAAATCTTTAAAACCCAAAGTCACTCAACGTCCTGTGGGGCCTGGCCCATGGCTCTCTCTCCAGGAGCACTTGAGCTCTCCCTCGGTCTCAGCACCGTGGCCACCCAGATGTGCCCCACTGCTCCTCTAATTACACACCCCCTCTACTCACGCCAGAGCCCACTCATGTACTGCTTCTGGAGGAGACCTTCCCTAAGACACCACCTGTCCCCATCTGCCAGGTGTAAATCAGCTTCCTCTGCTGCACACTTTGAGAAATCTGTTCCTCGCCTTCAGAGCATGTATCTCAATTTGTAAAGCAAATTCAAACAGTATCTTTAACGCGCTTCTCCTTCACTAGATGGTATGCGAGTCTATTTTCGTTCATCATTAAGTGTCCCAGAACAATCCTTGAACCACAGTAGACACCTGATACAGATTTGATGAGAAGATAAACAGATAAATAAGTGAGCTCTTGGGCAAGGAGGCTAAGTATACTTGCACTTTAAAATTCCGTACACGTTTTCTGAACAATCAGGTTCAGAAGTAGAGGGCTGGCAGTAAAATGAATTAAAGCTCCACTACGCGGAACACGCAGGGTGAAACTGTCATGTGACACACACTGAGATGTGATCCACATACAGTAAACTGCTCATAATTCAAGTGTACAATTGGAGCAGTTGCAACACATGTGCACTTGTGAAACCATCACCAGAATCAAGGTAATGAACACCCCTACCCCCCAAAGGACTCCTTGTGCCCTCAGAGTGTCTCTACGCAAGCACTGGTCTACTTTCTGTCACTACAGATTATGATGGCTTTTTTGTAGAATTTTACATAAGGGGAATCATACAGTATGAACCTTTTTTCTAGCTTCTTTACTTAGCATAATTTTTACCCACGCTATAGCATATTCCCTTTTATTGCTGAGTAGTATTCTATGGAAATACAATACTTTGTTTATCCATATACCAGTTGAAAATATCTGGGTTGTGTCTAGTTTGTGGCTATTTAAAAATAAAGTCCCATTTTCTTGGGTAAACACCTAGAAATGGAATTGCTAAATCATTTGGTTGATGTGTGTTTAATATTTCAAGAAACACCATTTTCTAAAGCGGCTGTACAATTCTCATTCCCACCAGCAGTGGATGGGAGTTCCAGCCCATCCACACCCTTGCCTACACGTGGTAGGATCAGTCTTTTCAGTTTTAGCTGTTCCAATAGGTGTGTGTAGTGGTATCTCACTGTGGTCTTAATTTACATCTCCCTAGTGACTAATAATGTCGAGCATCTTTTCATGTGCCTGTCATCTGTATATCTTCTTTGGTGAAGTATCTGCTCAAAACGTTTGCCCATTTTTTACATTGACTGTTTCCTTATTATTGAGAGTCCCTTATACATTCTGGATATAAGTCTTACTTGGTAGAACTCACCAGTTAGGCAATCTGGCCTGGAACCTTCTTTTAAGAAGCTTTTAAACTACAAGTTTAAATTTTGTAATAGATACGGGGCTACTGAAGTTATCCGTTTCTTCTTGAATGAGCTTTGGTAGTCTGTGTCTTCCATGGAAATTGTACTTTTCATCTAAGATATAGAATGTATCGGCATAAATACGTTCATAATATCCTGTTATTACCCTTTAAACATCTGTAGAATCTATAGTGATCCTTCACATTGGTCATTTGTGTCTTCTCTCTATTTTTTCTGACCAGTTTAAGAGGCCCATCAACTTTATTGATTTTTCTCAGAGAACCAGCTCTTGGTTTTGTTGGTTTTCTCTAGTAATTTTCTGTTTTCCACGTCACCCATTCCCATTCTGCCCTTTATTGTTCTGTTTTGTCTATTAGTTGCTGTGGGTTTAATTTTGCCCTTATTTGTCTATCTTCCTAAGGTGGAAGCTCTATTACAGCCAACAAAAGACTTAAATCATATGCAGGGTGAGTTCTGTCTCACTCCCAGAATATCGTTTTAACAATTTATAATGAGGGTGCTTAAGACTCACACCCCACAAAATATAGTTACTGTTAGTTATTTGAAGAACCAGCCTTGGCTCACTGACATGGCAGTTACTTGAATTCAATCTAAGTAAATGTGCTTGGTCAGAGGTCAGAGGAAGGAGAAACAAACTCTTCTGCTCCATTTCTCATCCACTGATTAAGTCTGGGAGACACTCAGTTCCAGTCTCTCATCACTTAAAAGCAAGGCTTAAAAGTGTGGTACTTTCTGGAAGCTTAACCTTTGCCACAAGGCTGTCGAGAATTTAACCCCGTTCTATTTATGGAGCTTGTTTTCAAAAGAAACAAAAATGCCTTAACAAATACGAGAACCGCGACCAGAAAATTTCATGTTTCCGTGAGAAGAAATCTATTACCAGCACCAATGTCATATGAGCATCGTTGAACAAGGCAATTTCTCCAGCACCACAGAAAGATCACCCCGCGGTTACTCAAGAAATCGAGGCTGAAGTAGATTCCATGTGTCCCCACGCCTCTTACACCTCCTGAGAGCAAGCAGCAGAGGCTATGGGCCAGGATGATCCCTCTGAAACTCCTAATTTTCTGTCAAAACCCCTTTAACTTTCTTTCATAAAGTGAATGACAAAGTCATAACCTTTTGGCATGCGTTCAGAAAGTAACAGGCTTTTTCAGAAAATCTGTATTCCTGACAAAAGACTTCTGAACAAATTTGCTGACTTCAGATGGAACTTAAAAGTCTCTTATGAACTTAAACCATCTCAGTCACAGGAAATCGGTGGGAAAGTGTCTTCCTGGCAGAAGCATAGCAGTGAGACACTCAGAACTGAGGGAGAAAGGCCACCACAGGCCAGGGTGTTTACAAATAACCCAAACTAGACTGTTCTAAGGATTTTTGTTAGACTGCTAAAAACTCATGCTGCCAGAGCATGACTTCACTGCCAGAAACTGCGACTTCAAAGCAAACTTGGAAACGAGGATTCCCATTTTAAACTAAAACTAGATATAAACTGGAAGAGGTTTCAAGCGCTACACTTTTTTGGGTGCTGAATTACATTCACCTTCTTTAAAGAAAAGATAGGAACTTTATCGGTCGCTTTAAAAAAAGCTGCTCTAAGTGTAATAATAATTAAAGTTAACGCACAAAACACCACTTCCGTTCTCCAGACTTGTCCCGTGTCTACCGCCACGGTGAGGCTGCAGGACAAGCAGCCACGAAACCTCAGTGGCAGCTGAAGTGAGCTTGTGTTTTTGTCCGTGGGGCTGCAGGTCCACCGGGCAGCGCTGGGCTCGCCTGAGCTCGCTCACGCAGCAATGAACTCTGATCCGGGTAGCAGCTCTGCCGACCTTGGCTAGGCTCTCCCACAGTTGGGGTTGGTGGGCTGCAGGTGGGTCCAGGAGGCCTCGGCAGGGACAGTTGAGCTCTCTGCCCTGTGGTCTTCATCCCTCAGCATCCGGGGCCCGGGCTGGTCCTCAGGGTGGAAGCAGGGTCTGAGAGAGTGTGGAAACACACAAGGCCTCTTCAGGCCTGGGCTAGGAAGTAGCACTTGTCACTTCTTTTTTTTTTTTTTTTAAGTATTATTTTTTTTTTATTTGGTTGCGCCGGGTCTTAGTTGTGGTAGGCGGGCTCCTTAGTTGTGGCTCCAGGGGTCCTTAGTTGCAGCATGCATGTGGGATCTAGTTCCCTGACCAGGGATCGAATCTGGGCCCCCTGCATTAGGAGCACGGGGTCTTATCCACTGTGCCACCAGGGAAGTCCCACACCTGTCACTTCTGCCACGTCCCATCGGCCAGAACAAGTCAAGGTCAGCTCAGATGCAAGAAGTGAGGAAACAGGCTTCACCTCTCACTGGGAAGAGCTGCAGTGTCACGCTACAGGGCATGGCTGCAGCGAGGATGGAGAACTGGGGCCCCCTCCATAAACTACCACAGCCCTCCTCTAATCTGCTGTGTGCCCTAGGAGGCTCACCCCCGTAGAGGCTCGCCTTTATGCACCACTGCCCCGGAGCCTTCCCCCAGCACTGTCCTGGAGACACCATGCACTTAGACTACAGTGTCAATGACTCTCCCTAGACTGTGCAGTGCACAACTTACACAGCCATATGGTGCTGCCCTCAGTGAACCCATCTGTACAATGATGAGTTTGGGCTGCGTGACGTCCTGAGTATTCCTTCCACTGAGAATTCACAAATGCTTCACACTTCAGACCCGACGGTTTCTCTTATGACTTGCCTGAAAAGTCAGTACAGAACCCATGTATGTGTGTGCATGTGTTTCCGTGTATATGATGCGTACACTAGCATGCACACAGTAGGTGATAAATACATCAGTTAGATTTAACTATTTTGGAAAACTGTGTTGGAAATGTGTAAACATCCCCACCCTATCTCCCTGCCTTTAGACTACAGCAGACACAGCACTATCCCACAGAAGCAAGGCTGAGAACTACCAGACTGGTTCATAAAACTTTAAAAATTCAGAGCTAAAGTTAGAAATATAAAAACATCAGGAAACAAATTCTCCTAACCTAACTTGGTAGAATTGAAGAAGGAGGGGAAAAGTCAGAAGTCGAACCCAGGATACACAGGGCCCAGGGATGGCCCCAACGCCCTCCCTCTGCAGACACAGGGCGGGCTGGTGGGCCCTCACTGCCCATCTGTGACTCCTGGCCCTTCCCATGTGTGAAACTCTATCTGCACGAAACCTGAGCCCGCAGCTCGGCCCTCTGGCCCCGCGAGCCAGCAGCTGCATGCGCTCAGCAGAGGGCTCAGGAAGCCACATTCTGTGTTCCCACCACCCCAGACGATGGTAGGCTGGGAGGGTGGGAAGGGAGGGGCCACCAGCCCGCTAAGGTTGCAAGAAGCTGCCCGGTTGTGAGAATAAGGAAATATTCCCGGATTTGAGTGGCCTCATGGTTCAGATCCTGGCTTAGAGTTTTCCTGGACATAGCAGGAGAAGTTTTCAGTGTTGATCCATAAAATAATAATAACTTCCATCTACAGGGACCTGCTCTGTGCCCAGCACTGCACAAAAGCCCTCGCGTCTACTTGTTTACCCTCATAACGACCTTACTGCCCCAGGAGGCCATTCCCTCCAGACAGGAATCGTTCATCTTGTTTTTAGGAGGAGGCAATTGAGAGAAGTTAGGCAGCTTGCCCAGGGTCACACAGCAAATGGATGACTCTGGAGCACATACTGGGAGCACGCCATTTTACAGTGGCGCCGGGGGTGGGGGTGGCCAGTGGGTCTTAGGGACCGCTAAACCTCCCAGCCCCCCGTGCTGCCCGAGGCGGAGGTGAGTGCCCGGAGGGAGGGTGTGCCTTTTGCCACCTTCTACCAACAGTGACAGACTCATGGGCGACTCCGGCTCCCATGTGATTCCAGTCCAAAAGTCTAGAGACAGCCCTACCAAAAAAGTTTATTATACACACACACACACACACACAGAGTATTGTTTCAGATCTTGGTTTAGATAGATTCCCAGTAAATGCAGAGCAATCCCTGAAGCAGGAACCAGCCCTGACTTAGCGCAGGTGGGTGCCCGGCAGCGGCTCACTAAGGCAGCCCGAAAGGTCCCCAACCAGGGCGGCTGGCACACCTGGGGTGGAACCTTCCACCTTGAGCCAGCTGGGGACCCGGGCTCGGCAAACTGCTGGGCCTCAGTGTCCTCACCTGAGGACACTGAGGGAGACACGGGAGGACAGCGGGACAGCAGTTTAGCACGGTGCCTGCAACTCAGGGCGCCCACAGTTGTTTCTTTAAAAGAGACGTAGCTAAAGGCGGGCAGTGCTCAAAGAAATGAGGGAAGAAGGCCACCACGGGTGTCACTTCTATTAATAGAATGCGGTCCTGGGAGAGCACAGACGCTGAGTCCTCCCACCCGAGAGCTCCCAGAGGCAGCTGCCCCTGATGAAAGGCCATCCTGCAGCCCTTCCCCCAGCGCCCTGCAAGCCCAAGTCACCCTGGGCGCGTGCGTGTGGGTGCGTGTGTGTGTGTGTGTGCGTGTGCGCGCGCGCGCGTGTATGTGTGCGTGCGGGGGGTGTGCGCGCGGGGGTGTGCGTGCGCGCGTGTGCGTGCCAGCGTCCACACCATAGCACTTCCAGCGTGGCTCTCGGGAGATCTCTGGAGGTAGTCCCGATTTAAATGGATTTTAGGTGGGTTTATTCTGAATGAGCCCGCAAATGCAGTTACATGGGGCCTAAAACCCAAACAAGAATCACCCTGGTGCAGGGTCAAGATGGTACTTGAAAGTCACATGCTTCAAAGGCAGATGTTTATCATGACAAAATGAGCTATTCTGAAACCTTAAGCAGTTTCATTAGAAGCGACTTAATACAGCCAATAACTCAGTTTGCAAACTTTAAAGAAGCCTCCTTAAAAAACACAGGAGGTCACGTGTTCTGTAACTTTTCACCCTGCGGGCTTCACCCGCGCTGCTGAGCAGGTATTTTCGGCAGCTACAGGGCAGGGCGCCGGCTTCCAAACCGGCTGGTCCTGAGTGAGGCCTCACACGCCACACTGCCATGGCTGACCACGTCACTCTCAGGCCGAAGGGCCTAGAAAAGGCAAACTGCTCTCAGCGGGCACTCAGAACTGCTGTCGAACGGCCACTGGGACTTCCCTTCCGCCCCGCCCCGCCCCAGGATCCCAGGACGGAGCCGAAAGCAAGTCAGGGATCAACTGGGAAAAAGCACTTTCTCCTTCCCGTGCTGCATCAGGATTCACTGATTTTCTGCACGCCTGCGGAAGACCAGCGAGCGCTGCCAGATCACAGTGTGGGGAAATACAAACCATATTCTAATCCACGTGTCAGAAAATTCAGCGGAGGCTGGGCAGCGCAGACACAGGTCCCCTGCACCGCTTCGTTCCTCAGCCCCCGTTCCTCTCTGCCTGACATCCTGGCCTCCTGACTTTTGGTTTCCTCCGCCCCACACTGCTCTTGGTTTTGGGGGGGGTTTTTTTGAATTTTTGAATTTTATTTATTTTTTATACAGCAGGTTCTTCTTACTTATCTATTTTACACATATTAGTGGATACATGTCGATCCCAATCTCCCAATTCATCCTGCCACACCCCCCCCCGACCACTTTCCCCCCTTGGTGTCCATACATTTGTCCTCTACATCTGTGTCTCTATTTCTACTGCTTTTGTTTTTATAGTTATGTTTTCTCCTGGACTAAAATGCTTAAGAACTTGTTATTCAGTCTTTTTATCTCCAACAGCGCCTTGCACCCTGCAGACAGGTAAACACTTAATAAGTTGGTTTGGTGTATCATCCGACCTGTTACGGGTTGGATTGTGACCCCTGAAATTCATAGGTTCAAGCCCTAAGCCCCAGGGCTGCTGAATGTGACCTTATTTGGAAACAAGGTCGTTGCCGATGTAATCAGTTGAGGTCATACTGGGGGAGGGAGGCCCTAATCCAGTGACTGGTGTCCTTATAAAACGGAAGTTTGGACACAGAAGAGACCCCAGGAGACGCCGTGGGAAGACTGGACTTGAGCTGCCCCAAGCCAGGAGCCTCGAGAGGCCTCGAGGAGGCGGGGACAGACCCTCCCCACCCCTGCAGAGGGGGCGGCCCTGCTCACACCGCCAGCCACGCGGGACTTCTGCCCCCAGGGTGTGAGAGAATGAAGTTCTGTGTCTAAGTGCCTGGTCTGTGGTACTTTGTTACAGCAGCCCTAGGAAGCTAATACACAGCCAACAGCTTAAACCAGTCTGAACACACACGCACACCCAGGGCATCTAGCAGGGCCAGAGGGCAGCACCTGATTTGTGCATTCCACAAATACTGACAGACGGAGTGTCTCCCGGGCAGTATTTTATGGGTTGTGGTGTGCTCTGTCATGCTGGGCAAAGAGAGAGAGAACCAGGTTCCTTGAGTGTTTCGTGGTGAACCAAGAAACTTCATCTGCTGCAGTTACAAGTAAAATTAAAGCAGCCTTGGGAATTCCCTGGCGGTCCAGTGGTTAGGACTCCGCTCTTTCACTGCCATGGGCCCGGGTTCAATCCCTGGTCGGGGAACTAAGATCCCACAAGCCGCGTGGTGTGGCCAATAACTGACTGACTGGCTAAATAAGTAAATAAAGCCGCCTTTCACGACTTCCATTATTTGAATGTGTCTTCCTCATCTTATGGAAGTTTCAGAGGATGCAGCATGACTGCCTCTCAATTTCACGCCCTGTGACTCAGTAGTCCAGGGATGTTTAAAGTGTTAACTCACGAGCTCAGTGCTCACAAGCCTCCCTGGAGTCTCCAGCCTTCGTGTGTTTCTCATCACAGTTGGAATGACGGAAGCAAACAGTGTGGGCAGGTCAGCAAAACATCCTGGCCATTACTAGACAAAATCAAAGCAGCAGTGCTTCCCTGGTGGCGCAGTGGTTGAGAGCCCGCCGGCCGATGCGGGGGACGCGGGTTCGTGCCCCGGTCCGGGAGGATCCCACGTGCCGCGGAGCGGCTGGGCCCGTGAGCCACGGCCGCTGAGCCTGCGCGTCCGGAGCCTGTGCTCCGCAACGGGAGAGGCCACAACGGTGAGAGGCCCGCGTACCGCAGAAAAAAAAAAAAAAAAAAAATCAAAGCAGCAGAGCCTCATACACGAAGATACAGGACACCTTGTAACGCCCATTTTTCTCTCCCCTACGGCAGAGAACATATCAGAACACATCGTTGGCAATAACTAAATGTGTCTCTTTTCATAAGCCCCTCTGTCCCTGGCTGACCTTCCACCTAAAGGAAAGCAGGCTGCACGAGGGGAACCTCAACAGAACGCTTTCTAAAATGAGCAGAGCAATCTGAACTGAAACGAACTTCCCCTTCGTTCTTCACCCTCTTCGCTGGCCCTAACACAGAACAAACCAACGGAATGCATGAAACGTACTACGACATGTTTTCTTAATAAAAGGCACATGGGAAACCCAAGCCACCTCAACACTTTTCTCCATTCTGCACTACGCTATGCCCGGCCGAATGGTTCGTGTTACATTTTGTGAATTTGCAAAAGTTAAGCTGCAGGCTGCTTACATCTCGTCAGTCAGTCTTCCGTGTGTTCACGTAGCAAACTGGGGTCAAGTTAAGAGCCTTTCAATTCCATGTGACTACTCGGTGAAGTTTCCAAATGTTCCTTTTTAAGGAAAAACGTCCTCAGACTAACATTCCCGCATTCGGTGAAAGCTGTTCAGCGTGTGTGCTTTCTGGCAGACGTTATTCAGCGTGCACGCAAACATCGGAAAGTTCAAATAAATAACTCTTCTTGGGAAATGGAAAATGCTCGTGAAACTTCTAAAACCCAGGGTTTCTAGAGGTGGGGAATGGCTAACATTTTACTGCCCAAACCTACCTTCATACCACAGAGAATCGGTAGCTCTGTCTATAATTTGCTACTTTGACGTTGAACTTTCACTGTGACTGTGTCCCTCTAAACAAACCAGTTGGGGCCCAGGGGGAATAAAAGGGTAGCTACACTCTAAGGGGGAATAAAAGGGTAGCTACACTATAAGAAGTTTCAAATGACCACAGTTGTAGAACATGTTGGGTTGTTTCAGTTTGGCTTCTGCAAATTGAACGTGTTATTCATTCCTCTCTTTGTTGTTTCCGAGATGAAAGGAATGCTACAGTTTTCTAAGAAAATCTTTCTACATTTAAAAGAAAGTGATTATTGAAGTCTGCCAGTCAATATGAATGCAGTTAATATGCCAAATAACATATGCATTGATAATGACATGTTTTTATCAAACAGCCTCTGAAGTTTCTTAAAGCTTCACTTTTAGAAATGGAAGTCTTTTACATAAGCCTATTTTGGTAAACTTAGCATGCATTTTCTATGCCTTTCAACATCTGTCTTTTATTAGCAGAGGTCCTGATATCCAGATGACAGCGAAGTATTCTGAGTGCCTGGAAAGATAGAGCCTGCTCCTTATTCCTGTCTTAAGTCATAATTTTACTGTGACATCAGGTTCATTTAGAAGCAACATTTTTATTTCCTCGACAGACAGGCAGCTATTCACTCTAAAATGCAGGTTCTGTTTTCATAAATATGTTCCTAAAACCAGTAGGCGTACACAATTCATATTAAATAAAATCTTTTCTGACCTTTTAAATGTAGTGCCAGAACATGAGCAACTTAAAAGTTTAAACAGTTTACTTTTTAAAGTCACCTAATTAACATTTTATTATTAGCAAATTGATACTGCGCGTTTCGGGCCGATACACCCCATTTAAAAAATTAAATAGTTTTTCCTAATTATGGTGCACTTTAATTTCTACATTTAACACCATTTAAGTAACTGTTGATCCTAAGATTATGTACTGGCAAAAAAACTGGGATAAGATTGTAGTGTCTTTGAGATACAGGGATCCACCGTTTTAAAAAGCGCTCTCTCCGCTCGCCCCTGCTTTGTCAGCTGAGCCAGAGGAAAGCAAACTTTAATCACTCAACAGAGTTGCGGTCAAGGTTCACCCTCCAGCCCCGAGGAAACCACAAGTCACCAAGAGGAGAAGCAGGGTCTGTAGGACTAGGGATTCTGTTCAAAATCAGGTATGAACCTGAAATTGAAATCTAGGACTTTAAGCCAGCCTTGAAGTATGCCAGGGCTTTCCAACCCTGCGTCTGCCATCCTCTGGGCTTGGAGACATGAGCATTCTTTCATGGGGAGGGCAGTAAATCATTTCACAACCCAGCCCTCAGCTACTGATACATGCATCCTTTAAAAATGCATAGCAATTGGTCAATTAAACAGAGGGCGAAACTCTCGTACGACAGCACCAACAAAAGCTGTTCAAACAAAGCCTGGGAGGACGCTTTGCACGGCGGTTTTCTGCTCAGGTCACGGAGAGGGGCGACTCCTCCTTCGGGCGGGGCAGAGCGGAGCTCCCCGTCCCTCCCGGCCTCCCCGGGGCCGTTCCCCTTGAACGCGGCCCGGACCCCTCCCCAGCCGGCCCCGCACACAATGGCGCCCCGAGCGGGATCCCGCCGCCGGGTCCTCGCGCCAACAGCGCGCCCCCCGCGCGGGCCGCGCTCCCGGGTCCGCGCACAAAGGAGGCGCGTGGGCTCCTCGGCGCCCCGCGCTCTCCCGGCCCGCGCGGCCACCAGGTGCCGGCGCCAGCGACCCCGCGCCCGAGCGCCTCCGCGCATCCCCGGCCGCGGCGGGGGCAAGGTGGGGCGCGGGGCCTCGCGGCGCCCGCCGCCGGGCCTCCCACCGCCCCGGGCCTGGCCGCCGCGGGGGCGCGGGCCGGGGGCACTCACTTTCTCGATGGTCCCGGGCAGCAGGCGCTCCAGCAGCCTGCAGAGGACCACCCCATCCTTCAGAGACGCCTGCAGGAAGCCCTCCGGGTCCGAGATGGTTTTCTTGGGCGACTCCAGCACCCCCAAGGTAATGAGCCACGTAACGGTCTGCTCGGCGGAATTCATAGCGGCGGCGCGCCCGGCCTCCCCGCGCCGCGAGCCCGTGTCGGCGCCGTTCACCTCGGAGCGGCCGCGGCCCGGCCGGCTGCGCCCACAGCCCCCTCCTCCTGCTCGCCCATGGAGAGGCCGGCGACGGCGATTGGCTCGGGCGGCGCCGCGGTCCGGCCGGCTCGCGCTCCCTCGCGTGCGTCCTGGCCGACTGTCAAGTGCCTTTTCATTAGATGCACGTGAACCTGCGGCGGCCGCCCGGCGCCGCCCCCGCCGCCGCCTCCCGGCTCCCAGCCGCTGCCGCCGATGACATCACCGAGAGGAGAAGAAAGACGCCGCGCTGGAGCGGCCCCGGGCCTCCCGGACCCCGACCCCCCCGCCGCCCCGGCGCCCGGCGGCCGCACACGCGCCCCCGCGCTCGGGCCCGCCGCCGTGCGCCCTCCGCGCCCCGGCCGGCTGTGCGCGCGCGTCCCCACCTGCGCCGCCGGGCGCCGGGCCCCCGCCCCAAGGGCCCGATGACCTCCGGCAGGCGACAGCCCGCCGGCCGCGAGGCTCGCCGGGCCTCCCCACCCGCGGGCCGCGCGCGCCCTTAACCGAGGGCGCCCGGCTGGGCCCAGGCGCAGCCCCCTGGGACGCGAGCGCCCGGCCAGGCTCTTCTCGTTGTCCTGTTGTCCCTTCTGCTTCCTCCTTCCCTCTTGGAAGACTTGGAATCCTTTCCTTGTATTCTTAATTCATGAGTGTTTAAATTATTAAGTGCTTCCCAGAATGCTCTTTTTATTTTTGCCGGTTTTATTTCAAGAGGTAGGGGGTGAGGGGAGCCGCAAACGAGACGCTTGCTCCTCTCCGCTACCTTGCAAGCCAATAATTACAGAACACGGTGATAATTAAGTCTGTAACCAGATGGGTCTAATTCGGGGAGGAATTGATTTTCCTGATGCTGCTGCGATCCGTGGGGACGTGGACGCCCCGGAGCGCGGCGTGGCCGGTGTCACGTGTGCCCCCTGCCGGGAGGCCGGTCCGCAGCGCGTGTGACCTCCCCGGCCGGGGTGCCGCGGGCCCACTCTCCAGGACCAGAAACCTTGGAGCGGCTCCACTTGAAACTGATGCGGATGTTTCAAACACTGTCAGAGGAAGGTCAAGAAAACAGCGGAGCCTGAACTGGGTGGTGATGGGGAGGGAAAGACTGTGAGAACAGCCCCGTCCTAACAGGCCCCTTGGCCAGATCACACGGTGGGCGAGAGATGCTCAGCTGGAGAGCCGGCTGTGAACCCGCGCGAGGGCCGGACCTAGAGAGCTCAGACATCCCACCGCCAGGCAAAGAAGAAGCTGCTTCAAACCAGGAATGACCCTGACACACGTACATGCTAAGGAAGGGAGAGAGACTCTCCTTAAAGAAGGACCGTGAAGGTGTACACGTGTGTCCATTTACGCTACCGTGTACCTGAGTGCTTTTCCTGTTTGCTTGCTGTGACTGCCCTGGCAATTTAAAACAGCATTTGCAGTCACCCGCAGAGAGCTTACTATGTGCCGGGCACATATATTAATCTCATTAGTGACAAAAGCTAGAAAACGTGAAGATTTTAAAAAACAGAAGCTTAACTCTCCCCTTCCTCTGCCTGCTTTTGCAATCATGAATTGCATTTATTTCCAGCTTCGAGTTAAGCGGTCAAGTTTTCTTTCCACATGGGAACACAAAGTGATTTGAAGAGCAGTGTGAATTCTGGATTATAAGGGCCATGTGTTCGGTGGTCACGGCGCGCACTTCCTGAGCGCCCAGGGTCTACCCAGTGCCTGCTCCCTGCTTTGTGTGGCATAATCACGACGACAGCCATAGGAAGTTTCTCTCATCGTCCCCATTTCACTGGTTGCACATCCCACAAGTGGTGAAGATGGACTCAAGCCTGGGCTCTGCAACTCCAGGACCAACCCGCCTCACCCATTGTCCGGACCGCCTCCCTACACACTTTCCGGGAAACAGGACGATTCACAGCTCCGTCAACTCTTGTGCCCAAGGACACGTTATCAACAGAAGGGTATTAACCCAAGAGTAGCAGTTCACTGAGATCCCTGTTTACTCTCATTACTGCTGAATCGGACACGTGATTTAGAATACAGTCATTGCAATTCCAGATGCCATTAAATTAGGTCCGGCGCTTATAATCTGGTAAACAAGAGTAAGATTCAACCTGACTCAAGGAAATGGTCCTGCAGAAAGGCAGCTCTAGGGAGTGGCCTTAGGTGGCCAGTGAACCTGGCAGCCAGTCATTGTCAGAAGGGGGACCCAGAGGCCACCTACTATAACTGGTCTTGGAAGGCCCTGAACGTTTTAATGCTTTACAGCGACTAGTGGCATTCTTTTACCTTGGATGTACGTTTATTTCAAAAAAGTTTATTTGGAAGGTATTCTAGAAAGTAACATTGTTCAAAGCTAGGCGTTTTGGGGACTTCTCTGGCGGTACAGTGGTTAAGACTTCACCTTCCAGTGCAGGGGGCGCGGGTTCGATCCCTGGTCGGGGAGCTAAGATCCCACATGCCCCGTGGCCAAAAGACCAAAACATAAAACAGAAGCCATATTATAACAAATTCAATGAAAGACTTTAAGAATGGTCCACGTCAAAATTTTTAAAAAATCTTAAAAATAGCTAGATGTTTTTAAGGGTTTAATTGAGCTGAGTATCCAAGGTGAGCATGTGGTTAAACTTAACATTTTTCCAAGCTCCTATTACAGAGGACATGTGCTGTGGAGGAGAATTCATTGTTCTAGTGGGCTGGCATCAGTTAAGGTTGTTGTCGGCGGAGGCTTCTGGCCTTGCCTCTGGAGGCCCTTTGGCGCACCTAAAGGTCGTGGAAGGTCTCTCAAGTCAGGCGTGTGTCCTTCGGTTCCCTCATTTCTCACGAGAGAACTTCAGCCTCAGGCCCAGCCTGGCCGGCTGTTAATGCCTGATGGCCACATGCAGGCCATTGTTAGGGGTTCACCCCCAGATAGCCCCAAACCAGGAACTACCCAAAGCTCAGCTGAACTGTGCTAACTCAACTGGAGGACGGTGTCACAAAAATGTTAAAATCTACCCCAGCCTGAAGCCAGACGGACAGATGGCTGTTTACCTGGCCATCACACCCTGCAGAGTCGCTTTTATTGAATTGGACCATCACCTAGATTGAAAAATGCAGCGAGAAGCAGTTCTATGAAGCTCACTGTATCTAATGTAAGTATTACTAAAGGCACTCATTTTATCAAGCGGTGTACTATTTATTTGGCATATATATGGTCAAATGCTAAAAATTAAAGATGCAAGGCAGGAAAAAATATTTTCTGAACATATATAGCTGAGAAGTTACTCAGGACAGGAAGACATTTACAGATATAGTAATCATGACACATAATATCAAAAAGACACGTGTCCTGGTTTGGGTCCTGGAGCAGATCCTGTGCCACGTTGGGTGAACATAGCTCACTGGGGGAGTGATCCCAGGGAGGACAAGTGAGGAAAAGGAGAGAGTGACCCAAAGGTGTGCAGTGCGCAGCGGGGCTCAGCTCCCCCGGGAGCCTTGAGAAGCAAAGTGGATGCTGTATCAGTCAGGGTTCTCCAGAGAAACAGAACCAGTAGGCTATGTATAAAGACATTTATTACAAGGAATCGGCTCACGTGATTACAGAAGCTGGCAAGTCGAATCTGCAGGTGGACCTGCAGGCTGGAGACGTGCGGGAAGCTGACGTTCCAGCTTGAAGACATCTGTTGGAGAATCTTCCCTTACCTGGAGGAGGACTGGTGTTTTTGTGCTATTCAGGCCTTCAACTGATTGGGTGAGGCCCACCCATATCGGGGATGGCAATCTGCTTTACTCAGTCTACCAATTCAAATGTTAATCCCACCCAGCTGTGGTGCCAGGGGTGTGTTAACAAGCTGGCTACCGCTGGCGGCATGTGGGTCCCTCTGGGGCCCTGTATTAGATTCCTGCCCTGACCATAACAAAACACCACAAACCTGGGGGCTCAAAACAACAGAAATGGATTCTCTCGCAGTCTGGAGGCTGCAAGTCTGAGATCAAGGTGTGGGCAGGGTGGGTTCCTTCTGAGGCCGTGAGGGAGGACCTGCTCCAGGCCTCTCCCAGCTCCTGGTGGTGGCTGGCCATCCCTGACCTTCCTTCTTGGCTTGTAGATGAGTCCTTCCAATCTCTGCCTCTGTCTTCACATGGCATTCTCTCTTTTTCTGTGTCAGTGTCCAAATTCCCCTCATTTTATAAGGGTACCAGTCGCCAGATTAGGGCCCATTCTCATCTTAACTTGACTACATCTGCAAAGATTCTATTTCCAAATAAGATCACATCCAGAGGTACTGGGAGTTAGGACTTGATCATATCTTTTGGGAGAGAAAATTCAACCCACAATAGTACCCTTTGAGAAACCAGGACCATGCCTGCCCCAGACATATCCCACCAGAGGAAGGGGAGGCCGAGCTTCCTATCACGTGACATCAGAGCAAGTATGAAATCTCAGAATCTCTCTTTACATGATGCTCGGATCCATGGGAGATTCTGGTGGTGTCGTCCCGATCCGTCCATGAGGAATCCCCCCATCACTGTCATTCGTTTCAGTAGCTGTCAATAATTCCCTCCCAGATTCCGTATTCCACTTGGAATTGCCGTGGCCTGACATCCCTCCGATACTTATCAGCTGGAATTCTGTAAAGAGGCCCCGTTATCATACAGATAGTTCCTACAGGACAGAGAAGACAAA
Organism: Physeter macrocephalus; assembly: GCF_002837175.3. Taxonomy (NCBI): domain Eukaryota; kingdom Metazoa; phylum Chordata; class Mammalia; order Artiodactyla; family Physeteridae; genus Physeter; species Physeter macrocephalus. Next base: position 20,654 of record NW_021146037.1, read on the forward strand.
CGCTTATTTGCTGCGTTTACCAGTTTTCAGTGTCATGGGTTGGTGCTGTCGCATCTTGCCAAGGAGACCGATGATTTTTTTAAGTTTCATTATGAATTATGGATCGTGAAAAACATATCTGATGCACTTCAGCTTATTTCCCTCTTCCTAGTTTCTCTTTTTTGTGCTTGTTGGGAGATGCTTCTCCATGAGTCTCTCACATTTCCGAATATCTGAGCAGAAGTAGCAAAGCTTTTGTTCTACCTTTTCAAGAGTGTTTTAGACCAAGCACCAAGCCCTTTGAAGATAGAGACATGGCCCCCTCCGGGCAGAGGGCAAATCTGCTTGCTGACCAGTAGATTAAAAGTAAGGTCTCCTCTGGGACGAAGTTCAGGCAGGTTCACTTGCAGTCCCTATGAGATCGGGCTTTGCTAAGCTGGGGTTCCTCGGCTGTGACACGAGCCCACCGTGCGTGTGGCACCCACCTGAGCCCAGCCTGCATTGCCTTGGACTTGGGAGCAGGGGGCCCTGGCGAGAACCTGAGGCCCATGCCGTCTGCCCTGCCAAGTCACGAATCCTTTGTCTCTGACCCGGGAGTCTTGTGTCTCCTGCCAGCGGCACGAAACTCTGGCTTAACTGTGTTAGCTTTTGAGTAGGTTAAAAACCCAAGCTCCGTTATAGTTCTTCACAGTGCTTTTCCTCATTTCCCAAGATTAGTTACCAATTACCCTTTTTATTTTTTTTTCTGTATGCGGCTTTCACTGTGTCCCATGAGTTTTATTAGAAAGTACTTTCTTTTTCATTGCTCCCAAGAGGATTTGCAATTTCCCTTTTGAGTTCCTCTTTGAGCAAATCTCTTCTAGGAATATGGTTCTTAATTACCAAGAAATTGAGAGTTTGTTGGCCATTGACTGTGATTAGTCAACTGAGCCTATGAATCTCTGCTTTTCAAAATTTGCTAAGATTTTAAATGTCCCATGAACTTAAAAGGATGCATATGCTCTGTTCAAGAGATTATATACTTATATGTATTATGTAAGGTTTTCTGTGCTTTTTTAAAAAGAACTTTTTATTCCAAAATAATTTTAGACCCACAATAGTTTGCAAAAATAGTACAGAAGGCTCCCAGGTAGCTTCACCCAGCTTCCTTCAAAGATAACATCTCACACAACCAGAGAACAGTTCAAAGCAAGGGAGTTGACATCGGTATAAGACTATCAGCTAACCTACAGACATTATTGGATTTCACCAGGTTTTATATGTATTTTTTGTCTGTACTTCTATCAACTCCACCGCGTGTGTAGGTGGTGTCATCACGGCCACAATCGGGCTGCAGAACTGATCCGTCACTGCAGCAAAAGTCCCTGCTGCTGTCCCTTTGGAGTCACACCCCACCCCCACTGAACTTCTGAGTCTTGTTCCCCCTTTCCTATGAGATACATCTAATTGTCAAAGACATAACTGTTAAGATCAAGTTTTCCCTAAATCTCAAATTACACATTTGAGATGTTCAAAGCACAGGTTAATTGAAAACTTTTATCTTTTTTTTTTTACAAATTATGCCTTAAATCAATTCATAATGTTCATCCTTCTCTTGATTACTTCTTTTATCCTTATTTTCCCTGGATCTGATAATATTTTTCCATTCGTGTTTTCTTTTTACTTGTACTTACCTGATGACTCTTTACCTATATCCTCATTTTCAACCTTTCTTTATCACTTTAAGTTAGATTGTGTAAAGAGCATAAATGGGTTTATTTTTTGTGCCTCATTGACAGTGTCTGGTTTTTTCAAATAAGAAAATAAGTCCGTTCATGTTTAGTGTACTGACTGATAGACTTTATTTTGTCCCTGTTGTTTTAAATAAATTATTTTTTACTTTACATTGCTGTTTTCTATTGATATTTTCCTCTTCTATGTGTTTACCGGTGTGTTCAAATGGCTCTTCATTCCATTTTTTGTCCATTGTTTTCAAATTTAAAATTGCATCATAGTTTTCCATTTAACAAATGGTTATCTTTCCTATCTTGGCTTGTAGTCAGACTCGTATCCCCTTACTTTTTACAGTGAGATGCCATGACACACTATTTCCCCACCAACACGCTCTGTTTTCTACCTGCTCACCACCCGCCCCATAAGATGAGACTTGGGGGACTTCCCTGGTGGTCCAGCAGTTAAGACTCTGCGCTCCCAGTGCAGGGGGCCCGGTTCAATACCTGCTTGGGGAACTAGATCCCGAATGCCACAACTAAGGATCCTGCATACTGCAATGAAGATTCCACGTGCCACAACTAAGACCTAGTGCAGCCAGATAAATACATTTTTTTTTTAAGATGAGACTATGAGAATGGTTGTGCCACCTCCTCTTCATCTGCCTCAACCCTGCGTTTTCAGAGAGACCACTGGAGAGCTTTGCCTGCTCCCCTTCCTTTACCCCAAATGCCCATATTTTGCAATCAGTTTAGCTATCTATTGTAGGATATACCTTCTTTTCCAGGAGTCTTTATTGAGCACTTGTATTACACACATGGGTGTGTGTGCGTGCGTGTCTATATGTCACTGCTCATCACCACTTTTTTCCCCTCCCTTCATGCATCCTAAGGTTTGTGTGCTGTTGGTGTCGTGTCTCAGATATCTACCTCTAACGGGGCACAGGTGATAGACTATTTTATTTCACCCATGCGTGTAAAAATACCTTTATCCCCCAACAGTGAATGGTATCTTGGCTGGGTAGAGAATTACTAGGATGAGTCCTCTTTTCATCCTAGTATATAGATGGAATACTAGGGTGGAAGTATTCCATCCAGGTGCTCTTCCATTGTCTCGCAGCTTCTAGTGTTGCAGAGAGGGAGTCTGTTGGTATGATCCTTTTATTCTCTGTAGGTAACTTGATCTTTGGGTCTAGAAACTTGTAGGATTTTCCGCTTTATTGTTAGAGATTAGGATTTTCATCAGGATATGATCAAGGTGTGTGTGTGTGTGTGTGTGTGTGTACTCCCCGTGTGTACTCCCCGTGTGTGTGTGTGTGTGTGTGTGTGTGTGTGTGTACGCGCACATGTATTTATCCTCATTCTTGCCTGGGCCTTGATGGCCTTTTCAAACTCCTGACTCCCATCTCTCTGCAGCTTAGGGAAATCTTCTTAAATTACTTATATTTAATACCTTTCCTTCATCTCCTCTTTTTTTTTAAACATCCTGGAGCCTCTCTTATTTTCCTGTTAACCCTTCTTTACATATTTTCAATGTTGCTTTTTTCCCCTCGTGATTTCTAGTCTATATTTTTCCTCTGTGCTTTGAGGTATGTCTTCCATTTTATATTCTAGTCCAACAATGTGGGTGTTCTTCTCCTCCGATTCAGCAATTAAATTTTTCTTCTAGATTCAGGAAGTCATTTTTGTGTTGTACTTGAAACTCCTTAAGCCTGTTTCTGTCTCGTGTTTATAATTTTAGGAAAGAAAGTATATTTTGAGAGGAAACATATTCCCCTTCACAGTCAAGGGGACCTATGGTGGCTAAAAGGATTGTTCCATGACTTTGTGGCCCAAGCAGAGAGCTAAAGGGAGGTTCAGGAGGTCCCTAGGGATTGGCAGCCCTCTCTTCTCATGTCACAGCCACTCTCAGTACTTCCGCCCCGTTCAAGCGCTTCACTCTCATTCTGCATTCCCCTCTTTCTGGAACGTGCGTGTCGTACTAACTCAGATTTGCAGTCTGTTTGTCACGCTGGGCTCTTGCCCAATCTCTGGACGGTGTTCTGCTAACCTCCCCCCCTTTGCCATCTCCTCTCTCCTCCACTGGTCCCTTCCTGTCCTCCGCTAACACATCCTCGGTTCTTCCCACCCTCTCACCCCTCACCCCCACCGCACTCCCAGCCTTTAGGGATCCCTCCAGCACCCCGTCCTCCCCTCACCTCACTGTCCTGTGATCTCCTTCCCTGCGCCAATCCCTCACCCCCCGTCACCCTGCGCTGAGTGACTCTCTGTCACTGGTTCATGGAAACAAAGCACAGCTTATGTTCGGCACAGAGTTAACTCTCTGGCTGGTATCAGAACCTCACTGGGGCTGAATGTCTGCCACACCTTTCTTATCTCCAGGAAGAGAATGAATCCGAGGTTCTCAGGCAGGCTTTTCACACTGGCTCTGTAAGGTCTTGAAGCCCTTTGAGATCGGATGGAAACTAAGAAACCCTCCTTGGGACTTCCCTGGTGGCGCAGTTGTTGGGAGTCCGCCTGCCGACGCAGGGGACGCGGGTTCGCGCCCCGGTCCGGGAGGATCCCACATGCCGCGGAGCGGCTGGGCCCGTGAGCCA
>NW_021146037.1:25054-45298 GCF_002837175.3 Physeter macrocephalus
GAGGCCACGACAGTGAGAGGCCCACGTACCACCAAAAAAAAAAAACAAAGAAACCCTCCTTGGAGGCAGGGACCGTGAGAGGGCTGTGGGATTCCCTGGAGTGTGTCCACGGGCCTCAGGTCAAGACCATGCTGGCCGGGGAGCAAATGCGAGCAGAAGACACGCACGCCTAACGCCTTCTGTGGCTGAGCGAAGCCGCTTAAGCAAAAGCAACAGGCATTAAGATGGGACTATTGCAATCATTTTTGTCTGTGTAATTTGTAATGAGGTTGTAATAGACAAGGATTTTAGAAAACAGAATGTTCTACAAATCTGTTTCTTCCCTCGTGTGAAGTTACTTTGGGGATACCAGTGAGTATCGTTCTCAGTGCCCCCGCCTGGTTATTATATAGAAATATAAAATATATACAAAACACCAGAGACAGGAGTAGATCTGGGTGCCAGGGCTCTGTGGATCTGCCATAAGCCTGAAATAAACAGTGACCCTAAAAGTAGGCGGTGCTTTGATTTTTATTTTAAAATACCCATTGATTTTTTTTTTAACCTACATTTCCCACAAAACCTAAAAATAGTTGTCTGTTGGAGAAGTACTTTTTGAAAAAGAACAGAAGCAGGTGCCAACAAATAAATATTTGGTGGTGTAATTAGCTGCTGTCATATTTTATACGAGGGCAGCAAAATCCATCTTACGTGAACCTTTTTTGCTTTATAAATGGTTTCATCCATTTGGATGTAAAGTCTGCTTCCAAAAGGAAACGTTTGTCATTGCCCCATTTTCTGTCCTTTGGACTTATTGCAGAAAAAAGCACCTCAAATGAATCATGGGTTTGATTAATTGGAACCCAATTTTTAGAAGCCACAAATTATTGAAGATTGAAAATAGAGAAGTCCCTTAGGGAACAAGGCCTTGTGTGCTTATCCAGTTACTAAATTTCATTAAGATGCTGCCTGGGCAGTGAGTAAATTAGCCTGGTGTGGAAAAGCCTCAGTCCCCACAGAACAATTTCTGATGGAGGAGGTCCTCTTAGCTCAAGGAAACCGAGCAGAGAGGAAGGTGATGAAGTAAAATGTGGATTCACAGCAGAGCTGAGAAAATACGGCTTGAATTACGAGTCCAGTAGAACAGGAAGCAACCACCAGGATCAAGAATGGTGGCGGGGCAGATGGAGAGGCCCAGAGCACAGGCTGGCAGGGATGTCGCAGGGACACGTGGGTGTGGGTACCAGGTGGCCTCACTGGAAGGCGGAGATGGCCTCAGAGTAAAGGGTCAGGGTAGGGTGAGGATACACGTCCAGCGAGGGGCACGTAACACACACACGTGCTTTCATAGCAGCAGCGTCTATTAGTGTAAGAAGCAGGAAAATGCTCACATCGTTGGGAAAGAGCTTGGCAAACGAGGTCAGAGAGATAGGAAATGTGACGAGTGGGAACTAGGTGTGTATGAAATAAAGCCAGATTGTGGCCACCGTGGCTGCTGACCGGAGGGACAGGGCAGCAGGGACGGCGCCCGAGGAGCGGGGATGCTGTACGTGAGCGTGTCATCATTCCCAAGGTCGGGAGACAGGCCGGGTGTCGCGCGGATACAGGGCGGAACCGCCTGATCCCCGGGAAGGGGATCCTCCCTGTCCCGGGGCTGCTGCACCTGCAGGGCCCTCCGGCCGGCTGGCCCGGCAGGGCCGGCAGGTGGCCCGTTGCGCTCGCTGCTCCTGCCACCCCTGCGCCAGGCGTGCGCTGCTGGCGTCTTCAGTTCTGCCCGCACCCCCAGCTGTCCGGGCACCACCCCGCTGGGCGACCCCGGCTAGAGGGCTGAGCCCCTGGGCCGCCCGCCGCAGCCCCGCGTCCCGCCCGCGGAGGTGAGGCCCACGGCCCCCTCACAGCCCCCCTGCCCCTTCCCCTCGGCACCCCTGCGCCTCGGCCATCCTCCCACACCTCCTACTCCGCAGCCCGTCCCGAAGACTCATTCTGTCCGTTCGGACAGCCTGTGTGGCTTCATCCTCCTGCTGGCACGCGGGCTGACACAGGATCCTCAAGAGTGAGACGTCCGGTCCGGGTCAGGCCTGGGATGGTGTAGACGCAAGGAGCTGAGCACAGTGTCACAGGAGATAAGGAGCTGCGCTGTGCGGGGCGGGATAAGAGCCCACTGGAAACGTCGTCAAGCAAAGGGAAGAAGCAAAAGAGCAGCTGTACTGCTGCAGAGGAAGGCCTGGTAGGGATCCCACATTCTAAAGTAAGGTGCTGGGGGCGCCCGGAGCCAGGGTCCTGCCAGACCCCCTCATCCCGGCTGAAAAGGGGAGGCCGGGAATCGGGTGGGGGGCGGTCACAGAGCGCTGGGGAGCCTCCTCTGGAAGGAGGGGCCGAGGCTCTGCCCGAAGGCAAGAGAGGGCGCCTGGGGCCACTCAGAGCTTCCTCCACCCCCCGGGTTGGGGGGTGCAGCGACAGGCACCCAAGCGGACTCATCTGAGCGGTGAGACCGGCGCCGGACCAGGACCCTGTGTCCAGACTTGGTGCCTCGGAGAGGCTCACCTCTGAAGCAGACCTCTGGAGAGGTGAGGTGACAGCAAAAGCGGGGTCTCGGCGGGAGGAGGGGGTCCTTCTGAGGCTCAGGAACAGGCCAGGTGCACGCCGGGGACCTGTAGGCAGGAGGTTCCCTCGGGGCCATCTCGAAGGACCCACCCGGGCCCTTCCGTTGGCAGGAGACACCAATCCCCCTGCAAGCGGGTGGCAGGGGAGGGGAGGGGATCCAGGTGGGAACCTGCTAGAAGCACAGCGCCCCTACCCCTCCGCATCCTGGGTCACGGTTGGGACCAGGCTGGGGGAGGAGAGCGGTTTCTAGCTGAATGAGAAGTGGAAGCCTTCATAGTAGAGTGGACTGGGGATTTTTTATGCCCCCAAAATGTGATTCTTTGTTAACACCTGACAAGGACCAGAAAAGCGACGCCCTCTGCCCTAGATCTCCTGCAGCGTGTTTCTGGGCTGCCCGCAAAGACAGGGCCGACAGAGCGGCTTAAAGGGGCCGGAGAGAAGGAATAAAGGCGCTTTCCTTTTTCATCCTACCGAAGCCAACTTATTAATAAACTGCAGACACTCTTCCGTGAAAGAGAACGTTCTGACAACATGGGGTGGTCGGCACGAGGCTGGAACGTGGGCGCGTGGGCAGGAAGCTGTCCTGGGCTCGGGACCAGAGGGGTGGGCGCGGCCAGGGACAGGGGACCGAGGGGACACTGGGCGCGAGGGTCGTGCTCCCCGGAGGGGGCCCCCGTGGCCACGCGCCACGCGCCGTGGGCTGGTGGCCACGCGCCGCCTTCGGGCTTAGTGAACAAGCTGGCGCTCCGAGTGCGCGCCTGGCGGGCGTGGCCGGCCGGAGCCACCCTTCCTGCCCGCGGCCAAGGTCGGGTTCCTGGTCCTGGAGGTTTGGGTCCACGCTTCAGACAGTGTTTCTACAGGTAAAGCAACCACGTGCTGGCAAGACTGCTCTGCCCCGCCCTGGGCCGAAAACGGGCCCCGTCCTCTTGTTTCTCCTGCGAAGAGTTCAGCACTGGCCTGGGGTGGGGGCGCCTGGGACCCCACGGCGGGCTTGCAGCCAGTGGTGGCGAGGGGCGCACGCCCTGGCTCTGGCCTCTCTCGGCTCTTTGTCATTAACCAAGGGTAGCACACCTGTCCTGGGCACCACGGAATCTGTCCATCCACGCTGTTCACCTCGAGGGCAGGGTGGCTGGTGGGTATGAGGGGGTCGGGGAAAGAGGCCGGGGCGCATGTTTCAACACACCCAGGAGCAAGAGAACCTATTTTCAGTCATAGCAACACCTTACCTTATTCCGTACGAGGCAGTGACTGCAGCTTCTGAACAAGCTGGTAGGATGGGTAAACGTATTGGATGGACCTACTGGTCAGCTCAGTGACTTTTCTGGTATGTAGAAGAAAACTCAAGCTACGTGGACAATCTTCATAACGAGGATATACCAAAGCTAAGATGTGTACCCCCTTTTTTACATAAGGAATTTATTAGTAACCCAGATGTCCAAAACCCAGACTCACGGAATAAGACTTGAAATTGATTCTCATTGGCACAGTAAATTATTCTCCATGTGCCTTTATATCTTACAACTTAATAGTTTTTTTTTGTTTGTTTTTTGTTTGTTTTTTGCGGTACGCGGGCCTCTCACTGCCGTGGCCTCTCCCGTTGCGGAGCGCGGGCTCCGGACGCGCAGGCTCGGCGGCCACGGCTCACGGGCCCAGCCGCTCCGCGGCACGTGGGATCTTCCCGGACCGGGGCACGAACCCGCGTCCCCTGCATCGGCAGGCGGACCCTCAACCGCTGCGCCACCAGGGAAGCCCCTTAATAGTTTTTAATGTTCTGTCCTCAAGCTAATGTTTACTGTTACAAAATTACAGATGCGTCCAACACAGGTGCACTTACAGCCGTCCTGAGGCCGGGAGACCCTGGGGTCAGCTACTCGAGAAAAGGTGGAGCACTCGTATCCAGACAACGGCTGGTGGCTAAAGTGTTTGGTACTGGCCCTGTCACACCCCAAAACCCAGCCACCAAACCAGGTATAAGCTGGGGTTCAGAGCAGTGGTTTTCATATACTTTTACTCATGAAAAATTATTATAGCCTTGCAAATTTTAAATTTGATTCCTAAAAGTTTATTTGTAACTTAAAACTGTTGCAAAGGGTGTAATGTTCAGTGTGTCATAAACACTGGCTTAAAAATAAAATCAGGTCACTCCTTTAATGGTATTCAATGGAATCTCTAACAATAAAAATTATGGTTAGAGATAAACACCCACCATATCCATTTAAAAATGCACTGATTAAAAATATATATATACTGACAAGTTCTTTAAAAGTCTAATTTTACATTTTACTTTTTTCCCTTAAAATTGTATGTTTTAATATACTTTCTCCACAGAAAGTGGAGTATATGGACACAACTTCTGACCAGTATAATATGGCAATGTCTTTCAAAATTATAAAAGCACTCTTTAAATCAGTAATTCCACTTCTAGGACTTTAAATTTAACCTTCAGATATATTCCCACCAAATGTGAAATAACATATGTAAGAGGTTACTTATTATAGCATTATTTGTAATAACAAAAATTAGAAATAATTAATTCCTTTGGAGCCCTAAAAAGAAAGAAAAAAAGAGAGAGAGAGACACTAAATGCCTGGATACGATATCCAGAAATAAGGGAAACAGGCAGGTTGTACAACAAAGTGTAATGTGTGCTGCTGTTGCTATTTGTGTAATGTAACACACTTTTAATCTTAACGTAATATACTAGTATATTAGAAAGACTTTTACTAATCACTCGAGTAGACTTCTCTGCATACAAAATACAGATATAAATAGAAATACGTATTATTATGTGTGATCAAAGCTGTAGGTGTCAAAAACATTTAGTCTAGATTGTATCATTATAATTTTTTTAGTTCACAACTGATGAAAACAATGCAGCAAACCAATTTTTATAACGAGTATTGAGTATAAAAAAATACTTCTGGAAATGATGGAGATGGACGGGGCCATTTTACTTTTCGATTAATTTACGTATCCGTGTATAAATAGCTCCTATCGCCAGCCTGAGACAAAGGTCATTTTTGTTCAAGGTTTCTCCCTTGCTGTGGAAATGTGACCTTGGGTTAACTTCCTAGCTGTGCTCCCCTGAAAGCTTTATCCAGGTGTCACCTGTGTCACCAGGTAACATTGCTTACGATGGAAATCACTGCCCTGCCTCTGGACTGGGGGGCCCCAGCGTGGTGACACCTAACTGGGCATGTCGGCGCCCTGTGTATTACAAGACCCGAAATTCCACGTGCTGCCTTGATGCCTTTGAGCCTCACGGGGCCCCAAAGGTCTGACGGTGAGCTGCCCTGTCCTCGCCAGCCGTGCCCCCCGCGCCCCGCCCGGCAGGAAAGGCCCCCCTCCCGGCTAGTTCCCCCTCCAGCTGGAGCAGCTGCACCGCCGCGTCCTCGACCTCCCGGCCCGCCCGTGGGATTATTCGGGCAAACCAGTCGCGTCCCCCTCGGGAACTGGGGTCCGCCCCCTCTTGTTACTGCGGGGTCCGCCTCTCGCAGGCCCCTGGTTCGCGCTGCTCCCCCGTGAAGCCCCCACGGGGGGCTGTGTGCTCTCCCCCCACTCCCACCCCCGCCGCCGCGGGAAGCATCGCTGACTCGTGAGCCGTGCCCAGGGTTTAGGGCACGTGTCCTCTCCTCGCCAGCAAGGTGACCCGGGGCTGATCAGAGTGCCCTGGAAACCACCCCTCAGCTGTTACGGAGACAGCAGTGCCTATGCAGGGTCTGCGTCGCTCCACACCCCGCCTGCGTGAGGCTTCTCTCCTGGCGCTTGCACGGAGCCCCGTGGGGTGGGGCGGGCAGAGGACAGCCGGCTGCGCGGGCCGCTGCGAGGACGCCTCCCGAGGGAGAGTGCCGCACTCTGCTCTTGGCCCCCGTGTCGATGCGCTCCTGCCCGCGTCCTCCGCGCGAGGCCCCGGCTACCCTCGCGAGTCTAAAGACCTGAGGAGCCCAAGACCCCCGAGTGGGCATCGCAAGCACCGATTTTGTCCGTGGAAGGGCTGAAGAACCTTGCTCCCAGGAAGAAACAGCAATGAGGTACATGCGAACATAACGTATGTTAAACGGACAAATTACATGAAAGACTAAAACTAACAAAACTCATTCAAGAAATCATCTGAATAGCCTTATATCAAATACATTGAATTTATAATTGAAAACCTTCAAACGAAGAAAAGAAAGGCCCTGGAAACACAATTAGGATTCTTTTGTTTTTTAATTTATTTATTTTATTTCTATTTATTTTTGGCTGCGTTGGGTCTTCGTTGCTGCGCAAAGGCTTCCTCCAGTTGTGGCGAGCGGGGGCTGCTCTTCATTGCGGTGCGCGGGCTTCTCATTGCGGTGGCTTCTCTTGTTGCGGAGCACGGGCTCTAGGCGTGTGGGCTTCCGTAGTTGTGGCAAGTGGGCTTCAGTAGTTGTGGCTCGCAGGCTCTAGAACGCAGACTCAGTCAGTAGTTGTGGCGCAGGGGCTTAGCTGCTCCGCGGCACGTGGGATCTTCCCGGACCAGGGCTCGAACCCGTGTCCCCTGCATTGGCAGGCGGGTTCTTAACCACTGCGCCGCCAGGGAAGCCCCACAATTAGGATTCTTAACACGGGAATGTGAAATGGTGCAGCCACTGTGGCAAACAGTAGGGTGGTGCCTCAAAGAATTAAACAGGGTTACCATAGCAATTCCACTTCTGAGGGTATGTATCCAAAAGAATTTAAAGATGGAACTCAGACAGATACTTGTCCACCCATGTTCACAGCAGCACTATTCACAATAGCCAAAAGACGGAGAAAACCCAAGTGTCCATCAACAGATGAATGAATAAACAAAATGTAGGCCGTCTATACAGTGGCATATTATTCAGCCTTAAAAAGGAAGGAATGGGCTTCCCTGGTGGCGCAGCGGTTGGGAGTCCGCCTGCCGATGCAGGGGACGCGGGTTCGCGCCCCGGTCCGGGAGGATCCCACGTGCCGCGGGGCGGCTGGGCCAAATGTAGGCCGTCTATACAGTGGCATATTATTCAGCCTTAAAAAGGAAGGAATGGGCTTCCCTGGTGGCGCAGTGGTTGGGAGTCCGCCTGCCGATGCAGGGGACGCGGGTTCGCGCCCCGGTCCGGGAGGATCCCACGTGCCGCGGAGCGGCTGGGCCCGTGAGCCACGGCCGCTGCGCCTGCGCGTCCGGAGCCTGCGCTCCGCAACGGGAGAGGCCGCGGCGGTGAGAGGCCCGCGTGCCGAAAAAAAAAAAAGGAAGGAAATTCTGACACACACACTACAACATGGGTGAACCTGGAAGACATGATGCTGAGTGAAATCAGCCAGACGGAAAAGGGCAAATCCTGGCTGATTCCACTAATATGAGGCCTCTAGAGGCGTCCTATTCATAGAGAAGAAAGTAGATGGTGCGGGCCAGCTGGGGGAGGGGAAGGCAGAGCTGGTGTTTAATGGTCACAGAGGTTCAGTTTGGGAGACGGATGGTGGTGATGGTTACGCAACAACGTGAATGTACTTAGTGCCATCGGACTATACACCTAAAATGGTTAAAATGGTAAATTTTATGTTTTGTATATCTTACTACAATAAGAAAAAAAAAGACTTCATTATGGACTTCCCTGGTGGCGCAGTGGTTAAGAACCCGCCTGCCCATGCAGGGGACACGGGTTCGAGCCCTGGTCCGGGAAGATCCCACGTGCCGCGGAGCAGCTAAGCCCGTGCGCCACAACTACTGACTGATCCTGCGTTCTAGAGCCTGGGAGCCACAACTACTGAGCCCACGAGCCACAACTACCGAAGCCCGCGCGCCTAGAGCTCCTGCTCCGCAACAAGAGAAGCCACCGCAATGAGAAGCCCGCGCGCCGCAACGAAGAGTAGCCCCCGCTCGCCGCAACTAGAGAAAGCCCGCGGACAGCAACGAAGACCCAACGCAGCCATAAATAAATAAATAAATAAATTTATTTTTTAAGAAAAAAGACTTCATTACAACTAACTTTTAAACACAGGGAAAAAAACCCCTTCTTTTGGTTCCAAAAAGCACGTTTTAGGTCTAATCAGCTCATTTACATAGAATCTGGTACAACCTGGTCCTAATAAGTTGGATTTCTGGGGGAGCAGCAGCTGGGCCCCGTGGCGACAGATCACCTCCTGGCACCTGAGCTGGGAAGTCTGCAAACATGGCCACAGGACGGACAGACGGGGAGGAGCATGTGAGGAATGGCTTATCCTGGAAAATCAGCCTTGAGCCCCTGGTGAGTCAGCAGTGCTGCTGGGCCCGTTCGTCAGGGTCCGCGCCCCCAAGCCGGAAGGGCAGGGCAGGGCAGAGACACATGAGAAGGCAGGGGCGGCCTTGACCCAGAGACGGGGGGGCCTGTTCGGAGGGTGGGGCAGGTGTGTTGGCCTCTGCTCAGAGAACATCCAGGATTCTCGAAGGCGTGGAATGCGTAAGAAACATTGTCTGCTGAGGTCCAGGAGAGGCATTACTCGTTCGTAGTAAGCGGAGTGCATGTCACGCTTCTGCTTGCTCTGGAAGCTTCTCTAACTTGTCCATGCTCCGGGAGTGACCTGGCCCGAGCAGGACACGCAGCGTCCGCATCTGTGTTTTCCTCCGTGTTCACACGCCAGTGTAAAGATCCAGAGAAAAGGCAAAAGGAGCCCCACTTGCTTACACGCCAGTAACCCGGACATTCACGCCTCCTGCAGCTTATTCCCTTCTGACTTCGTCTTCAGACAGCACTGAGAAGACGCTGGGGTCAGTAACACGCAGGCCACCTCTGGACTGGCGACATGTGGCGGGAATGATGCTGAGCTTTGGGATGGACGCCTCCGTGTGCGAGGGAGAGGTGGCTCTGCCGTGGGGCGTTAGGCGCTCCCGTCCGCCCCAACGCTGATGCTCAGTTAGGGCTCGGGGGTTCCTCGCTGCAGCAGCTTAAATGTAACGCGGCCTTAAAATGAGGAAGAATAAAGGACTTCATCCACAACACCTCGCATTGATCAAGAAGAGGCCTCCCTAACTCGAGAAATGTCTGAAGATTTCCATTCGAATACTTGGTGTGCTACCTACGTATTCTGAGTGCTTGTAATTACACAGCTCTTAATCTTCATTCCTCTTTCCCTAGTATCTTGCTAAGGCTATACTGTTCGGAAAACCCTGGAAAAACTATATGTCAAGTAACGTAAAAAATGTCACGCAATAAAAAATAGGTTTACGAAATCAAACGTCGGTGAGGATGTGGAGAGACAGAAATTGCAGCCGGTGGGAATGTAAATCGGTACCACCTTTCTGGAAACCTGTTCGGCAATTCTACTCCTAAATATACACTTCTCAGAAATGCAAACATACGTGCACCGAAACACGCGTGCAAAACGTTCAGAACCGCGTCAGTCATAACAGCCCGGGCTGGGAGCAGCCCAGCGGCCTGCTGGCCGTAGGCGGATAAATGACCGCGGTATATTCAGACAGTAGAACGCTATAGTGCAATGATGTGTGAACACACTACACACTACATACAAACTACATGCATACTACATACATACTACCATGTAATATTGCTTCACTCAGAACATGGACGATCTCATGAACGTAATATTAAGAAGAACCCAGACACACAATATAAGCAATTTATTCAGTGTTTAAGAGCAGCAGGATTACCCTAGGTTGAAGCCACAGTCAGAAGAGCACTCACTCTGGGAGTTCCCCAGCGGGCCAGTGGTTAAGACTCTGCGCTGTCGTTGCTGAGGGCACAGGTTCGATCCCTGGTTGAGGAGCCAAGATCCCACGAGCCTCGCAGTGTGGCCAAAAAAAGAAAAAGAGCACTTCCTCTGAGGGGGGTGATGTCTAGGAAGGGGTAATGAGGGAATTGCCGGGGAACACCCTGCCTGTCGCCCCGGTGGTCCCACAGATGTGTTGCCTTTGGAAAAATTCTTCCAGCGGTACATTTGGGATTCGTGAACTTTTCTGTACACATGCTATGTTTCCATTTAAATGTTGACTTTAAAATACATCTATATCCTTCAAAGTGTATTTGTAGACATTTAGGAAGATTAGTTTTGAGACTAAAGAATACATAAGTGAATTTAATGAGAGTGATACAAGTCCTCTGCGATTCAAGGAGTTAAATATTTATGTTTTAATAAATGTGTTGAAATTTGACACATACGTATGTTTTTTAATTAAGATATCAATGAGCAGAATAGAAATAAAGCTGTTGATTAACACCCCCTATTGGCCGTCAGCAGTAAGTGCAGGTAGAATCAATACAGGAGAATAGATCAATGGTTGAGAGCTCTGACACTCATCTTTGCTCACAGGAGTTATAAATCAGCATTAGAGTTTAGTAGAAAAGGTGGAAAAGAAGTCAGGGTTGTAAAAATGATATCTGATAAGTGGACAGAGCTGTACTGACTGCATCTTCGTTTCAGAACATCTATTTCCCTCATTTAACCGTCTGGGTGGTCATGGTCCAAACTCCTCTGTCCCCACGCTGGACGCGATGCTGTCACCCCAGAGGGGAGCCCGTGGCTGCATCCTTCTCTGTTCTGCGGCCCGCTCCTGCGTCAATTGCTCAATTTAACGACCCCAGGACCTCATAAAAGTGGAGTCATACAGGATTTGTCTTTTTGTGACTGGCTTATTGTTTTATGTTCATTTTTAACAAGAAAGCCTTGCGGGAATTTTTAATAAACTCTGCCTGTTCCCGTACAATTAGTTTCATGAACGCTTCCCCTGTTCTGTCCCTTTGCGATATTTCTCCTCTCCCTCTCTGCTTAAATCCTTTATTCTACTATTTCTCCCTACCTCTTGCTCTCAGTGCATTTTATTCTCCCTTTCCTGGTTCCCCCCCCCCTTCCCATTTTCCACGACGTCACTGGCAGGGGACTCTACGGAACCACGTGCAGCGGATGACTCATGGGGAACCGGGGTGGTCATCCTCGGGGCGCCCCGGCGGTCAGTGCCAGATCTCACTGTAGGGCTCACTCGCCAGTGCCCCCTGACCCCCAGGGGGACAGTCACCTTTCATGTCTCCACAAAAAAGCATGAGGGGAGGGGGAGGAGATGCCTTGAAGAAAGTGAAGACACCTCACCGAGGCCACTACGTCTTTTATTTTCCAAGGAGACAAGACAAGTGTAACCAGGTCCCAGGGGACCCGCCGGGGCTGCGAAGAAGGAAGGGGGGGTCCCAGGTCAACACTTGGCGGGTGGGAAGTAGCAGATTCCGGAGGATGGGGGAGAAGCGGGCACTGAGGGACCTGAGGCCAGGTTGGTCCCGAGGGAGGGCAGGGGCTGCCCCGAGCTGGGAGCCTCTGAGGTCCCCGCACAACCCAAGGGAGGGGTAAGGGGCCCTCGTGATGCACATTATGGGCTGAACTCTGTCCCTAAAAGGATGTGTTCACGTCGCAACCTCCAGTACCTGGGAATATGGCCCTACCTGGAAAGAGGGTCTCCGCAGATGTCATGAGTTAAGATGAGCTCATATCCGAGCGGCGTGTGCCCTTCGTCCAATGTGACTGGCGTGGAAGGTGAGTTTCCCCACCTTGTACATATCTTGAGGTCTAAATTCTATTCCCCACAAAGAGAGAAAGCTAAAGGCTTTTTAAAACATATTTTAAACAGCAAAGTACAGAAGGTATATACAAAGAGCTCCAGGTCATCTTGCCATGCTTTGCATTTTCTCGGCTCATATTTCTATTTTATAACCGATCATGGCAATAAATCAGCATTTTCTTGTGGACAAGAAATATGATTTCCCATTTTGCAGAGTCAACACTTAGATGAGCAAGAGCGACTGAGGTGGTGACTGGGCTATTCTCTGGTGTCCATTTATTAAGTAACAATCTAACAAAGCTTTCTTGAGCACCTGCTGCGTGCCAGGCACGGTGCCAGGGCTGGGCGTATCCTGAGGACCAGCGGGCTGTGGTCTGTGCCCTCACGGCGCTCGTGTTTTACCCACATTGTTGTTCATGCTTCCCTTTTCCAGTTCTCATGGTCTTACTTCCTACGTAAACTGAGGGCTTTAAAATCAATGACGTTACATCACATTTTATGGAATCCTGGGCAAATTCCTACTTCTCCGGTTTTCAATTTGTTGAAATACAAGAGTTGGCCTCAGGCTCTCTGATTCTGACGGCAGAATGCAGAGCATCTTGGAGGCTTTTCTCCCTAAACACGAGTTTCCTATCTGATATCGAATGAAGTTGCTTACATATTTATAGGAGATTGGAAAAGTACGTCTCTAATAAGTAAAGAGATGAAATGTGATGGTTTCCATTTTATGGAACAAGAAATATCAAGTAAACTGCTAACCTGCCGTCTTTCAGTTTAAAGTTTCTGTTTACTCTTGGCCAGGCCTTACGATGAAACAGGAGAATTCAGTCTCAGCCCCGAGCCACCGCACAGGAGTTCAAAATGACGTGTCACTGTTGTGTAGACTGTGTCCTAAAAATATGGGGTGACGTCCCCACATCAAGATAGAGGGAGCAGTAAACAGAGGACATGGAACCCGAGTGAAGTCATAGCCTCAGAATCTTTTCTTCCCAAGTAGTTGAGAAGAAGAGCAGCAAATGTTCTAAGATGACCTAATTTAACAGGGGTGGTTTGGGGACACGGTGAAGAATCCAAAAAACATGAATGAGAGGGTTAGACGTGAGGGTAGGGCAGCAGCTGTGGCAACTGCAGCTTCTGGAAGGAAGCCCACCTCTCCGTGGAGCCGAGCCGCTGAGGCCCCACGGATGCCTCGCCGAGGGTGGCGCCCAGATCAGGCGAGACGAGGCAGGACAGCAGCCAGGACAGACACTCAGACAGCGCTGAGCCGCCAGCCACAAGCAAAACTCAGGGGCGACGACGGGCCCCCGTGCGCGCCATCGTTTCAAAAACATCACAGCCCCGTTGGCGCTCTTCTGTCCCACAATTTTTTGAGAACCCGTGACGGGCACGGCATTGCGCTGGATGAGCCCAGCTGGGGACTCTGCCGGCGGCTGAGAGCGTCTCTTCCGGGGGCGCATCCCAGGCCCGGGCTGATAACCACAGGACGGGTCTGGGGGCCCAGGGCCCACTGTGAGAGGGACCCGAGCTAAAGCCCACTGACCACCTGCCCTCCAGAAGCCCCTACCCTGACTGGCGGCCGCGGCGCGTCTGGGGTCTCCTCGAATGAGCCTCGGTTCCGAGCCGGCGTCCACGAGTCCCCAGATGTCTGATTCTTCCCCTTTCCCCAGCGCACGGTCACGCTGGTAAAGGGCCGTGTCCTCCTCGCAGGGCTGGGAGAGAGGGGAACTGTACGTTACCTGCAGTGGACCAGGGTCCTTCCTTAAAGGGACCGGGCCTCCCCTCCATTCAAGGGGCTCCGGGTCTGAGAACTGACTGAGGGGCCGTGACTCTGTGTTCATCATTCCGCTTAGACTTTGTTCCCTCGACCTCAAGCTTTTCCGCCCGTGCAGATCGAGCAAGAAGCCCGTGGGGTCCCCCGTTTCCCCTCCAGGGGCTCCGGGACGGCCCGCCGGCGCCCCGGGTCTCTGCGCGCGGACCGTCCCGAGCCTGCTTGGCCCTCCTTCGCCACGGTCGCCCCGCCCGCCTCACCTGTCGCAGCTCCGCGCCCCGGGCCCCAGCCCCTCGGGCCCCAGCTACTCCCGCCTCCGGGGAAGGGTGGTCCCAGCTCGCCCAGGACGCAGGGCTCCCCCCGCGGGTTCGCTTCCCGCACTCGCGGAGAGAGGTGTGTCCTCTGGACCCCCCCGGGGAGCAGGTCTCAGCCGGAAAGCCACCCTAACAACACGCAGGCTCCCCCCCGGGGAGCAGGTCTCAGCCGGAAAGCCACCCTAACAACACGCAGGCTCCCTCGGCCCCGGCTCCCTTCCTCCAGGGCGCGCGGGCGCTTCGCTTCATTTCATACTCACCGCGTCAGGGCCACGTTTTCGCCAAACTAACCAACCCAACGCCCTGTCTGACCTCCGAGACGAACGAAACACCCGGCCCGCCGCCTCCGCTTACTGGGCCGCGTCCTTAAATCCGACGTGACCCGAGGGTCTGGCCCTTCTGCCGCCACCCCACGCCCGCACTCGTTCCTGCTCTCTGTGCAAATCAGGAAAGCCGGCCCTTCTGTGGGAGCGCGGGGCACCTCGCCTTCGGGGCCTGCGGGGACCTGCGGCCGGTTTCGGGCCAGCGGGGGTGGGGGGGACCCCAGCTTCGTCAGGATCCTGCCGCCCCGGCCCTTTCCAAGTCCCAGGATTCCAGGGGGATGGATAACCTCGACAAGCGTGAGCAAGGCCCCAGCAGACCAGACGCGGTGGTTTCTGGAGCCCACACGGGTTCCTGGCCCAGTTCAGATGGAGGGTCCTTGTAGGGAAGGGTCCTGAGCCGGCTCGTAATGCACGACGGGGCTTAGGGAAATAGGGGACAAGCAGCTGCACAGAGGGAAAAGCCAGAAAAGGCAGAGCCGAGCGTGTGCATACGCGCGCGCGTGTGCACGTGTGTGTAGGAGCAGACAAGTGTTTCTATTGTTGCTAAAGTTTAAATTATGAGGCAAGAAATCCTGAGACTGTACCGGTTCACTAATGGAGCGTCCATAAGATACCAAGCAGCATGATAAATGGAACACACTCGTATTAACTCACGTTCCCTCACAAAACCCCTGAAGGGTTCTTGTTCTTGCTGTAAATCAGTCAGACCCATTCTCCAGATGAGGAAACTGAGGCGACAGGTCAGCTGCCTGACGACTCGATTCTGGCCTCAGAGTCTCAGTGGAGGACGGCATCCAGACTGGGAGCTGAGAAGGGCAGGAAGAGACCTCAGGTAAAGCCTGATGAGCAAAAGCAGACGGGCCGTCCTTCCCGGGCTCAGAGGGAGAGCTTATCCCAGAGAAGAAAGTGCTCTGGGCAAAACTGTCAGGGATTGTCACCAGGCTAGTGAAGAGAAACAGAGAGGGAAGAGGCTTTTTTCGGTGACCTTGAACTAAAAGGTCACAGGAAGCACACAAGTGCTCAAGCGCGCGCACACACACACACACACACACACACACACACACACACACACGCACACGCACGCTCCCAGGCAGGGCTGAGAACCACCGGCTTACACCTCCCACTTGTGGGTGAACGCGTCTGGGGAACTGACCTGAGTCTCCTCCGTGGCCGTCCTGAGGCTTTATTTCTGGAGCCTGAACCTGTGTCCACCTGCAGGATGTGCAAACAGACCAGTGCGCCTAGGCCAGAGCATTGTTTAGATGAAGCAGTGCTTCCGGCTCTTGGCCGAATGAGACACCCAATAACTCCTGGAGAACCGGGACCTCTGTTCTCCCTCCGTGTGGATGCAGCGGCCCAGGGCCGCCTGCACCAGGACCACTCGCGGTCCAGACCGCAAGGACCGGCGGCGGCCCTGACTCCTTGAGTAGATTCTCACTCTGGACCTAGATAGAAGCAAACCTCTCCAAGGAGAGAGCCTGGAAGAGCCCAACTGACCCTCTTGCTCAGGAGTACAAACCTGTTTCTGGTGGGATTTTCATGGTGTTTCCGTGGTACCTCAAATGACCATTGCACATTTCTCTGAAACACAAATAATTTTACTTTTGTCGAAAGGTCAGACTGGCCTGCTAGAGTGTTTTGTAAAGTGTCATGAAATGAAACAAAGAGTGACAAACTGTCACCCCTTCAGACACTTCTCGGAGTTACTGATCCAGGGAGGAAGGACTGGATCTCTCTTAACGTGCTGCTAATGATCACACCGTTTGTTATGCACTGAGTCCTGCCCCCAAATCCGTATGCTGAAGCCCTAACCCCCAGCACCTCGGAGTGTGACCTTATTTGGAAGTGGGATGGTTGCAGATGTAACTAGTTAAAAGGAGGTTGTAGTGGGTCAGGCTGGGCCCTCGTCCAATGTGACTGGTGTCCTTATACAAAGGAGATATTCCCACAGGGAGAACCCCACGTGAGGATGGAGGCAGACATCCAGGGGATGAGCAGGTGATGTTGCCAAGGTTGCCGGCCAACGACCAGATGCTGGGAGAGGCCTGGGCAGAGCCTCCCTCGTGGCCTCACAAGGAACCCCCCCCCGCCGCACCCACACCTTGATCTCAGACCGTGAGACACTAACCGTCTGTTGTTGAAGCCGCCCGGCATGTGGCAGGTACTTTGCTACAGCAGCCCTGGGGAACCAGTATGCTGCTTACTGTG
Source organism: Physeter macrocephalus (assembly GCF_002837175.3). Taxonomy (NCBI): domain Eukaryota; kingdom Metazoa; phylum Chordata; class Mammalia; order Artiodactyla; family Physeteridae; genus Physeter; species Physeter macrocephalus. The sequence goes on from NW_021146037.1 coordinate 41,768, forward strand.
GCCATTGTTCACTGAGTGCTTTCTGTGTTAACCTCGGAGCCGAGCGGTTATGTAGGTCATCACACTTAATCCTCCTGAAGCCCTATGGGCAGGTAGTAGTGTTATCCCTACTTTCCAGATGAGGGGTGAGAAGTGGTCTCAGGGGCGCTAAGGAGCCTGCCCTACGTCACACTGCCAGCGAGTCGTGGACCGAGACGTGAGTCCTGGTCGGCCAGGCTGAGGCTCTGCACGACGCTGCCACAGCTCCAAGCATTGTTGTCATTGCTGTTTCAGTGCTATTTTAAATTTTATTCTGAAGCAGTTTCGAGTTTATAGAAATGTTGCACAAATAGTACAAGAGTTCCTGCTGACTCTTCACCCAAGACCCTCGTCCGGATTTCTTTCCGTTGCCCCATGGCTTTTTATGACAAAGGACCCAATCTAGGATCCAGACTTACAGTTGATTTACAATATCGTGTTAGTTTCAGGTACACAGCACGGTGATTCAGATAGATAGATAGATGTGTGTGTGTGTGTGTGTGTGTGTGTTTCAGATTCTTTTCCCTTATAGGTTATTACAAGATATTGAGTAGAGTTCCCTGTGCTGTACAGTAGTAGGTCCTTGTTGGTTATCTATCTTATATAGAGGAGTGTCACAGCCAGGTTTATGCCTCTTTAATCTCTTCAGCCTGGGACCTCCTTCCTCCTCTTTGGCCCCCATGACCTTGACTTTGGGGAGATAACGGGCAGGCCATTTTGTAGGACGTCCCGCACTCCTCTTGACCTGACGCGAGGTTAGGCCTCTTGGGCAGGTAGCTCACAGAAGTGCCGCGTCTTTGTGCTCCTCCAGGTGGCACATGGTGTCTGTCTGGCCTGTTGCCGCGGCACGAACATTGGTCACTTGGTCAGGAGGGTGTCTGCCAGATTCTTTCCTTCCTCTGTAATCAATAACTATTTTGCGGGGATGTACTCTGAGAGTAGGTAAGTATCCCACAACTTCTCCTGCTGACCCACCGGCCTGGTTACGGTGATGGTTGTAAACGATGATCTTTTCACTCCATTATTCCTGCTACTTTAAGAGTTTCCCCAGGGCTTCCCTGGTGGCGCAGTGGTTGAGAGTCCGCCTGCCGGTGCGGGGGACGCGGGTTCGTGCCCCGGTCCGGGAGGATCCCACATGCCGCGGAGCGGCTGGGCCCGTGAGCCACGGCCGCTGAGCCTGCGCGTCCGGAGCCTGTGCTCCGCAACGGGAGAGGCCGCAACAGTGAGAGGCCCGCCTACCACAGAAAAAAAAAAAAAGAGTTTCCCCAGAGATTTGTTTATATCATTCAAACTAATTTTTTAAATGTTAAAATATATTGAACAAGTTAGAAAATGGAATGAATTATTAATTGTTATTTTTAAATATGTCTAGTTGTTTGACTAGAATCGACCAGTTTCCCTACAAAATTTCATCCGAGAAAGCCTGGCCTAAAATGTCGTTGATTTCATATATTTCTGTCTCTCACTAGCTTCACTGTCACCCCACCCTTTCTGCTTATTTAGTTCAAATTACTGGCGGTATAGAAATAAAAATATGAGCAAGATAATGTCACACTTGTGAACATTTCAAACCAGAGTTAAGGAGGTAGGAGGGTCTTACCATAATCCCTTCGGGGAATACGATATTTAAAGCTGTAGAATTTACTGAGCGTGGTTTCTTTTTCCACTGGATGGCATAGTTAATGTCTAAAAATAGAAAAACCCATGAGACTAGCATGTAACAGGCAGCAAGCGTATTTCTTTGAGACAGTGTATCATGCATGCGCTGTCATGAGAGCATTTACAAAACATCCAGAAATTTGGGGGTTTTGTTCAGAACCCATTTTGCTCCTGTCTGGCTCAGAGTTCACATTGCCTGTAACATGTCACCCTTGACCAGAAGTTCAGCAGCTTTTATAAATTCAGTTGCCTTTGGAAGCTTTTCTACAGCCGTTCGTGGGCAAGGGTAAGATGCATAAAACAAAATAGAGTGGTTAGGAGTACATATTTCAGTCAAAAATTATTTCGGGGTAAAGAATGAAGCAGATTTTTGCCAGAAGACAGGGGCACTTCACCAGCCAACGAGATCTGAACACACCTGAGTCCCAGCTGAGGCCAGGAATCTAAACTCCAGGTAGCTGATTGTTTTATATACTCTTGTCCTTCTCTGAAGAGCTCAAGGGTCGAATGTGAATGTCAATCATCAGTTATGTCCACACCGGCTAATAAGCTGTAGCTTTCCCTGCAAGGTGTCTCCGAGGAATTCTGGAAGCAAACAAGCATGGAGACGGGTCAAGCCTGTGGCCGCCCCGTCCGGCTGCAGCATTTCTTCTCGATGGCAGGAAATGAGCCCAGCTTCCTCGGTTGGCAGAGAGCCCTGGACTTTCACCAAGGGTGCATCTGGGAGGCTCGCCTCATTGGGCCGGTCAAGGTAGAGCCGGCAGAGCCCCAGGTGAGCTATGGAGGTGGGACCTGAGCAGAGAGCTACACCTGCACAGTAGGAAGAGTAGGAAGGCGGGTCTACATCAGCGCCTCTAGACAGGCTGAGTTTGCAGAGTTCTCAGAAGTCACGCTGGCAAGATGCTCACGTATCCAAATGCTGGGCCCTTCCATCCGAAGGGTGTTAACTGGTGTAGACAAAGGGCAGGTAGGTTTCCTATCGAAGAGATGGGGCCGCCCACCAAGCGGGCTAGGTCAGGCCTGAGGAAAGGTTTTGTTTCAACTAGAGTGTTTTTAAGCTCTTTTAAATTGGTTGGTCATGTTTAAAAACAGGAAGAGTTCACAGAAGATATGGATTTCTGTTTGTCTTGAAAAAACGGAGCCATCTGGCAATACTGGGCCGGCACCCGTGTGAAAACTCCCCCGTCACCCAGCGCGGCCCCTAGGAGCTCCCCCCACCGCCCCGACTCCCAAGTGCCACTGGCAACCCCTGGCCTACACGCATTTGTCACCTTCTTTTAAACTGACAACATCAAAACCTACAAGCCTGAGAGAGAAACACAGTAAATAATGATTAGAATAGTAAAAGGAAACGAAGAGCAAATGACAGTCCTGCAAAGAAGTGTATTCCCAGGTGGAAACCAAGCATGGAGCAAGCCTTTCAGGTGGACGGTTGCTTCTGTAAAGCCCTTTACTTACATGTCCCTGTAAGGGAGTTTATTGGGTGAGTAAGAAAGAGAAAAGAGAGGTGCTTCCCTTTACGGGGGTAACGATCTGACACCCCTCGAGGGCCCCTTGTCCTCTTCCACCGGGGTGTTTACACACGAGTAACACCTGCAGATGTGCAGCAGGCCTTCCTAATGGCCGCAGGTCCTTCGTTTGGTCATTCTTTTCAAATGGGGAGAAAGAATCACTCTATTTTGGCTGCATTTCAAGTTAAGACCCAGAGTAGGAGACGTTCGTCTGGGCTTTATAAAAACACTGGTGGTAGAATGTTACTGAGTTTTAAAATTTGCTAGAAAAGTTTTTGTCAAAAGACTCTTGCATTTTGGGTACCTTAAGTACAATAAATAATCTTAACCTCACTTTATCATT